>NW_027183620.1:0-166337 GCF_041296385.1 Aphelocoma coerulescens
AAGAGAAGAGAGAGAAGAGAAGAGAGAGAAGAGAAGAGAAGAGAAGAGAAGAGAAGAGAAGAGAAGAGAGAAGAGAAGAGAAGAGAAGAGAAGAGAAGAGAAGAGAAGAGAAGAGAAGAGAAGAGAAGAGAAGAGAAGAGAAGAGAAGAGAAGAGAAGAGAAGAGAAGAGAAGAGAAGAGAAGAGAAGAGAAGAGAAGAGAAGAGAAGAGAAGAGAAGAGAAGAGAAGAGAAGAGCCGCACCGAGACGCGTCTCCCCCCGCCCGCGTCTGAAGGAGCTGCACCGAGGGACGGGCGGAGGTTGAGTAGATTAAAATACAGAGAACAGAGTAAAAGAGAATAAAAAACTGCACCGGGATGTCCGCGGCGCCCGGTGTCACTGACGAGCCGCACGGCGGGACGGGCGCTGTCGGGTGTGGCCAGAAGGGCAGTGCCGAGGAGGGTGAGAGGTGAGAATAGAAAAAAACAGTAGGGAGAATAGAATAAAATGCAATAAAAGACCCACACCAGGGAATCTCCGCAGCCCCGTGTCACTGAAGAGTTGCACCGAGAGAGCGGCGAGAGGTGACGGTGGTGAAAAGTGGAGTATTGCTGATGTAGGGAAGCTGAGAATTATCCTGGAGCTAGAAATGGACCAATCGTCATCCTGATGATTAAGCTATGAAAGAAAAAGCTGGGACTCAGCAGAACTGGACCAGGCATGAGCTGTCAGCCTGAACAGGTCACCAGGAGGACAGAATGATGAAGATGAAGATGAAGATGAAGATGAAGATGAAGAAGTAGCTGGAAGACCCTTGGTTTCAGCCCTTGGTTTCAGCAGGACTGGCAATAAAAGGCTGTAAAACCTTCAGAACCCTGGAAGATTCCCTTCCTTGCCACACTGGGCCTAAGCTGGACAGCGCCTTCGAAGCCGTGCGCTCTGGACGGGCTGTCCTGTTCATGGCTTTGCGCTGCTTCCCAGCGGCCCAAGGCTCTCCCCCCTCACAGAGGGGCCCTGCCCCGCCCCACGCGCCCCGTGGCCGCTCCCGCTCCGCCCGCCCTGCGGAGATGTTGCCCCCCCACCCGCCCCCCGTGCCCTGGCATCCCCCAGCGCCAGCCGCCCCTCAGGGAGGGGCAGGAGGAGGGAGCAGGCCCCGCTTGTTCCCCTTTCCTGGCGGTCACGTGGCATCCAAGAGCCAAGGAGGGCTGAAATGGCACGTCCCCCAAACGCTTCCCTCTCTGGTCCTTTTGGGGCACTAACGCGCTCTGCTCAAGGGAGTCCGAGGGCCTACGCTCGGCTTTCCCTGCTAAGGCCTCATTCTTCCTTCTGTAAGCTCTATAACTGCCTGGTTGACGTTAGCTCTCTAGGAGATGGGGAAAACGAGACGCTTTCAAATTGGGAGAATTACCCTGGTAAATTACTGCAGTTTTTCAGCAACAGAATTTCAAGGTGCAGCTGGGCCTTTCAGCCATTGCATCGATTTTCAAATGGCACCCGCAGCATCCGACGTGTGAAGAGCCCAGTGTGAAGCTCCTCAAAGACACTGCAGCAGTTGTCCCCCAGCAGACAGGACGTGTCTGTGCTGAGTCACCAGAAAAGAGAGCTAAGCCCGGAGTCATTCGTGCATGGGCAAGCAGAGTTGGTTTCCAGAAGAGTTTCATGCACTCGTTTCCCTCTCCCACTCAGTACTTGCTCTCCTCTTTCAAGCTGGCTCCTGCCTTTAACTGGAGCTTTTGACAGAGAAGGGAATGACTGCATCTCATTTTCTTTGGGATGTGGCTATCCAAATGTCTGCAAGGAATCTTACAGGGAGCATGGAGCCTGGGCAAACATCTGTGAGGCTGCAGCTTTTGACTGCTTGAAACGGGCCTTCTTTGGGCTCGGCACCTGCAGGCCACCGCAGAGCGGTAGCCGCAGGCTGCTGCCAGAGCTGCAACACAACAAAACTGTGGCAGCTCGAGAATCAGCGCGCAGCTCTTCTGCATGTTGTCCGACGTTAAGGTGCCAAAGAAAGAGCAAGCAGGAAGAGAGGAGCTTTGTGTCAGGAGACAAGCCAACACCTCCCTGCCAGAAAGGGAGGTCAGGCTCCAAAGTGAGTCCGAGCAAAGGTCAGCATGCACCTACGTGCTCAAGAGGCAACTGCGCACTGCAGTACTCCTGGAAACTGATTTCCTTGGCTTCTTTTGTCCCCTAAATGTCATCAAAGCAGTTAGGGCTTTCAGAAGCAACAAAGATGCCAGCAGGAACAAGCACACTTGCTTTTAGTCAAAGCCTTGGGGAGGAAAAGCCACGTTTGCTTGGATTTCTTGGGGGCCTGCTGGATCGGTGCATTTTCGGAGTTACCCCGGGATGCCTTGAGCACTGGCTTATGGACGGTAAGGATTTTTTCTCCTGCTTTATGACTGAGGAGATCTTCCCAGGCTTTTCTTTTGCGTCAGCTGTACAGAAGATTTCGGTTGCCGGGCGTAACTACGCCAACAGAGCCAGAGCGGCTGCTATTGTGACGTCAAGGGAGCCGGGCCGCATCACAGTGCTGTCAGCGCGACGTTGTCCCGGCGCGCGCGAGGCCTCCTTGTCCAGAGCAGCTCTTTGGCTCGCTCGCTGCAGGAGGACCCTCGTGACTGAGGCGTTCTCAGCAGACGGCCTGCACCCCGAGAGGAGTCTTGGTTTTTCCCCCGGGTGGCATTCAGTGTGCAAACCCGCACAGCACTGCTAGAATGATCGGGCAAGTCTGTGCCGCGGTTTGCACGGTTTTTTCTGTGGCGTATTCCGGCTACTTCCTGACCCACCTGACTCGTAAGTAAAGGTTTATCCTGGGGGTAGCCATCACACGGCTTTTGCTTCACTTTGCTCTTGATGCTCGTTTGTAGTGATGAAGCAGATTTGGGAGCAAAAGTGCCATTAAGGTGCCGCTCCTTTGCTAAAGCTCCTGCCAACAGCATCAGCTAAAAAGGGGGTGTCTGCACTCGCTGGCGGCTGGAGAGTATTTGCAACGTAACCTGCAGGGGTTGCGTTCCCTCCACGGGAGAGCGCGTGGCATTGGACACTGTCATTTCCTCAGCTTGCTGCTTCAGCCGAGACAACTGCAAATTGCAGGCTGGCAGGGAGCCTCACAAGTACTTTTAAAACTTGCCCAGGAGTGAGGGAAAGCACTTTCTTGCTCCAAATCCTGCCATTAGAGGCCTTGGCTCTCTGCTATGACCCTTGACGGTGTGCCAAGAGAGCAATTCCCTTGGCAATGAAGTGCAAGCTCCTAACCGCTTAGGCTTTGCTCCTGAACCCAGGAGCTGTTCCTGGGCTGCTTTAGAAGAGAACCGCCACAGCTATGGGGCCCTTTGTGGAAGCTTTCCTGGGGGATCATTTGCAGCAAATGGATGGGAATTAGTGCATGCAATTTATTTAAAAAACAAACAAACAAACAAAAACCAAATTAAAAACAACCCAACAACAACAACAACAACAAAAAACCAGAAAAGAAAGGTTGCAGAAAAGAGAAGAGGAAAAAGCTGCTTGAGCTGTTGGGCAAAACAGAAGCTCTGACTTAAAGGCCACTTGGCATTTCTGTGATCGTGTTTCTGTTTCTTCAGCGACAAAAGTAGAGAGAGCCTAGTATAGTGTCCTTGTTGTTCTCTTGCTTGCAGTGGGAAAATCTTGTGTTGCTCCTGGAGGGATGTTGGGAAAGGAAAATGCTCTCTGTTGGGACTGACTTGTCCTGTGGGACTCCCCAGCACAGGCACTTTTCTAACGGCATCTGGTTCCTTTTGCCTTGCTCTCTGCAGGTCACCTCACACGCGGATGGAGACAAGCCCGTCCTTTGGTGAGTGGCAAAGGAACCTCTGACCTTGCTGGCATGTAAGAATTGTGCGGCAAGCTGTGAGCTTGGCCTGTTGTGGTAGAGTGTAGAGTGCCAGCCTGGGAGGCGGAAAGAAAGGCCAAGTCGGTGTTGGCATCAGCAGCAGCAAAGGGAGCACTGGCTCTTTCCTAATTTTCCATTGAAGAGCCTTTCAAGAGATGAAAGGCAAGTGTGGCAGGCCAAAGGTGTCTTGCTGATTCTAGCCAGGGTGGAGGATCAAATGCACAGCAAGACGGAGCACCACCTAATTTGCCCACCTTAAGAGGGTGAATTTCACGACTCAGAATCCCACTTTGATCAAAGTTTCTGATTTCCCCTTAGTCTGGGTGAAAAGAAAGCAGCTTACGGAGCTGACAAGAAAGCAGCTCCTAAAGGACTGGCTGCTCCCTGTCCCTCTCACTGCTGTCTGTCTGCAGGGCTCACCAGCAGGGTCAGCAGCTCCTCTGGCTCCCTCTCTTGCTGAGGAAGATGCGGAAGAGGAGCCAAATGACAAGAAGCCTCCAGCTGGTGTCCATCCACGGCCTGAACGTGCAGAGCCAGTAAGTGGCGCCTGTGGTTGGCACTGCCTTTGGTGGAGGGCCGAGCTTCAAGTTTCTGACGAGCCAGCCCTTGCCGCTCGTGCCTGAAGATGCTGGGGGCTGTGTGCCTGCCATGACGTAGTGCTGCTTCAGCCAGGCCAGGCACCCCTGGCAAATGGCTTCTGAACTTTCCCATTTGAGCGCCATTTTGCTGGGACGCTGAGAGGGCCTGAGAATGTCTTTGGGATCAGACGAGAGGCAGCATTGTGCCTTTCAATTGTTGCCAGCGTAGAAGTGAGCCCCTCGGTGCACGGTGTCCGTGCAGGCTCCCCGTGGTCAGTGGACAGAGACGGTCCAAAGACTCAGTTGAGAGCCTTGCAGGATACTTAGGAGACACTGGCCCCTGGGAGGGACCAATTAGCTTCAGGCACAACATAGAGCAGACTGGCCTTCTGGTCAGACGCTACCATGCCCACTCGAGGGTGACTTCATTGCCCAGGGGAACACAGCAGGAGGAAAGCAACAAGGCTCTGGGGCCCTGCTCCCACCTCTTGCTGGATCTTTGCAAGCTCGTCAATACCTTGTTGCAGTGGTCTTGCAGAAAATCGATAAAATGTAGCATGAACCTGGCCATGTGCTGCTGTATCACAGCAGCCTTTGGGCTTTGCCCGTTGCCTTTGAGAAGGGGACATGCAAAACCCCCCCAGCCAAAGAGGCCTGGCGGTGGCTGACAGCCTTCCTTTTGCCGTGTGCTCTGCAGGGCATCTGTGCCAGCCGCCTTTCTGACGGGCAATCCTTTCTTGTCCCAGCTCTCTCTTGACGCGCGCTCTGCCGTCCAACGTGCCGCTTCACCGGCGCGCTCTGCAGCAGCCAGCACTCCCCCACGTGCCAGCACTTCGTTCAGCAGCCCAGCCCAGCAGCCGGAGATGAGAGAGGAGCAGAGCCTGAAGAGACTGAGTACGTCTGGTGTATTTCTGGTCTGCCAGAGCGGTGTGTTTTCTGCGGGTCTCTGAAGTTCCTCCTCGCTTTAGTGTCACAGAGGCATTTAGGCCTCCCTCCAAGAACCTGTTGCTGTGCTTTGAGGCAGCAAGAGAGCGCTCGGCGTGTTCCCGCTGCCTCTGAGGGCAGCTGGCACTGGCTTGACTTTTCCTGGGCTGCCCTCTGTGCCAAAGACAAAAGCAGAGATTGTTTCTGTTGAGCAGAAGGCTGGCACCTAGCGGGTGACTGGGCCCCAGGGAGCTCTCGGGCCCCAGCTCTTCTCTGGCTGCCCTTTTTACGACTGTTCTCGCTCCTCCTCTCACTGCTGCACACTGTTCTCCTAAGTGGCCCTGCCGGTGACGGCAGGTGCCACTGCAGAGGCCGCGGAGGCCCTTCCTTAACTCGGAGGGCCCAGTTCCTAAAGGCCCTTCGTTCTGGCTTATCACATGAGCTGCTGTGCTTGAGAGCCGTGAAGTCCTTCTTGGAAAGGCCAACTGCTGAAAGGCAGAGAAGATGGCCCTCCCGCTCGCTGTTCTCAGCGGCTGGAAGCCAAGTGACTGCAATGGGCACAGAGCTCCCGACAGTGGGGCTGCATCTTGGATCGTCTGGGGAGCGGCATCTCCCTTTGAAAGTGAGCACCTTGCACTGCTTTTGTCTTTCAGGGAGCATTGTGAGTCTGGGCGAGCCGAGGAGGAAATACTCGGCGTTTGAAGAACTCGGACGAGGGTAAGTCTGACGCCTGCTCCTTACGCAAAACCACGGGCCCGGTCATTTGGCCGGTGCAGCGTCAAGCGTGAAGTCAGGCAAGCTGCGAACACGGTCAGACTCCGGCTTTACCTTCCTGCCACCTCTCAGGACTGCTCAGTCAGAGCAGTCAGAAGGCATCATCAAAGACAACCTGGTGCTGGCAAGGTCTGCCTTGCTTGCAGCAAGGAGCAGGGCCTGGAAGATGTCCCGCCCCTGCCGGCCTACCAGAGCACCTTGTCACCCGAGAGCTGGCAGATAACACTTCTCAAAGGCAGAGTTTTCCAAGTTCTTCTTCTCCAGTTTTTCCAAAGGGTCCCCCTTAGGCTGGGAACGGAAGCAATCGGGCGTGTGCCTTGGAGATTTGTAGCAGCCCTTGGTGTTCACACTGGGCCTCAGTTTTCTCCTGGACACCCTGCGTGGCAGAGGGCTGCTGGGCTCTTGTGCTATTGGCGGGGGAGGCGCTGCAGCCAGGCGTTTTCCAAATGCTCCAGGCAGCCTGGGGAGATCTCCCGCCTAGGCTGGCTTTCACCGCCAGGGACTAAAGGGCTTTTTCTGCTGCCGTTTTCTTTCTAGGGGTTTTGGAGCTGTTTATAAAGCCCTCGACGCCAGCACAGGACAACAGGTAAAGTGTCAATGCCCCCAGCAGATTTTGCAGCTCTGGAGCGCTTTCGCCGCGGCTGCGAGCCTTGGCTGGAGCTTTGGGTGGCCGCTCCATCTCTGCGGCAGAGGCTGCTCCTCTGAAGCACAGCCTAGGCTCAGCAGCCTGCAGACGGCATTTGGGACGGGCTTCGGTCCTTCTCCTAAGCTCTGCCCTTTGGCACAGCTGGGCTGCGTCATTGCACAAGCACTCGCTGCGTGTTCCTGGGGATCTCGTGCGACGAGCGGCTTCTCAAGTCAACGGTCTCTCAATGTCCTTTTAGGTGGCCATCAAGAAAATGGCTCTTCAAGAGGAGATGTCCGAGGAGCTGGCTGTCAATGAAATCGTGGCCATGAGGGACAGTAGGAACCCCAATATTGTGTCCTACTTAGACAGGTGGGGCTATTCTCATGTCAGTGTTCCTTTAGGATACTGCAAGCCCAAAGTGGCAAACCCCTTTGGTCACTGGCAGAAAATGGAGCTGTTTAGGATTTCTCTCCTCCAGTGCGTGGGAGGAGGTTGCACTTGGTCTGCAAGAATCTCCTCTGGCAAATGCAGCTTGGAGAGCACTTCCAGAAAGCTGGGTCAGCCCCTCGGGTGACTGGGCTGTGCCCAGGTCCTCTCTCTCCATGCCGGGCTTTTCTTCTTTCAGCTACCTGGTCGATGGAGAGCTCTGGCTGGCGATGGAGTTCATGGACGGCGGCACGTTGTATGATGTAGTCGGGGCAGTGTACCTCGAGGAAGGACAGATAGGCGCTGTCTGTCGGGAGGTGAGGGATGCCGCTTGTGCTTCCCCTGGCCTGTTGGCCCTTGTCAACTGGTGGTTAAGAACAGCAGAGATTTCTTGCTCACGGCCTTGCTTTGCTGTTGCTGTCACGACACGCAGAAGAAAGAACATCTGAAGCCAACTGCCTGCCAGTGTCCCCGCACTTCCTAGGCTCCGTTCTCGCACTCTTACGTGCTGCCGTTGTGCTGGGGCGCTCGCGCTCGCTGGATCGCTGGCTCGCTCGCTGTGTCGCACTTGTTTCCTCTTGCCAGCTTTGCCTCTCAACGTTTGCCTGGAGCCTGTCTGTGTGTCCTGCATTCCTTGCCGCTCCAAGCCTGAACGCTGGTGGCAGAATTTCAAGCTAAGGGCAAAGGAGATGTCCTCAGCTTCAAAGGATAGCATTGCAGCCCAGATGGCGTTGGATTCTGGAACAGGTCTAACGTGCTGCTTCCTCCTCTGCTGCCACAAGGCTACCAAGAAAATCTTTGCCATGCCGCCCCCCAGCCAAAGGGCACGCGCTACGTACCGAAGGGAGGAGGGGCTTTTGGAAGCTCAGATGTGCCTTTGCTTGGAAAGATAGAACACGCGTAAGAGTGTTGAAGCAGCAAGCTCTTCCTCTTGACAGCACTAGGATGCTGCGCCCTGGCTCCCAATTCCCTGAGAAAGCTGTCACTCTCGTCCAGCCCGTTCCTTTCTTGCGGGATGAAATCAGGTCCTGAACCTTCACCCTTCCCTTTCTCCTCTCTCTCTCAGTGCCTGCAAGGACTGCATTTCCTTCATTCCCGCCGAGTCATCCACAGAGACGTCAAAAGCTGCAACATTCTTGTGAGCACGGACGGATCTGTCAAACTGGGTGGGTATCCTTGGTCCGGCGCAGCGTTCCCGGGATGCGCTCTGGGGCTGCTCTGGGGTAACTGCCAGTTCTCCAGAAGCACTGCTTGGCCAGTGCGCCAAACCTGAGGGCGTTTTTGAAGAGGCCAATGCCTTGTTTCCCTGGCTACAGCCCCGCGGAAGCAGAGCACTGCTGCTTTTCCAGCTAGATTCACCGTGGCCTTGTCAGGCTTTGAGCGGGCAATTCTTTGGCTGGGTTTGCCAGTTGTAGCTGGCTTTGACAGGGTTTGTTTTTCTCCGCAGCTGACTTTGGCCTCTGTGCTCAGCTCACCCCTGAGCACGACAAGTGCAGCTCCAGCGTCGGCACTCCCAGCTGGATGGCGCCAGAAGTCGTGAGAGGAGAAGCCTACGGCCCCAAAGTGGACATCTGGTCACTGGGGATCGTGGGGCTGGAAATGGTGGAAGGGGAAGCTCCTTACCAGAGGGAACCCCGTCTCAGGGTAAGGTGCAGCTTCAAAGTGTGGCTCTGTGCAGAGAGAGCTGTTGTGGCTAGGAAAGGAGCAGGTAGAGTGTCCGCTTCCCTTTTTGGTAGGTTTTTGAACTGATAGAAAGGAACGGGGCCCCAAAACTGCAAAACCCCAGGCACCACTCGGCTCTCCTGCGCGACTTTCTCCGCTGCTGCCTGCAGACAGACGAGGACAGGCGCTGGTCTGCCCAGGAACTCCTGAAGGTAAGAAAAAGCAAAGCGGCAAAAAGCCCTGCGAGCTGTGGACACCTGCATGAAGGGCCGAAGAGGACTGTGGGCCACGTGGGCCTGGGCGAGACAGGTCCGGGAGCGGAAGGCGGAGGGGCAGATGGTGCCCTCGGTCCTCTTTGCGCGTCTTCCTGGTAGCAGAGGAGCCCTGCTTGAGCCTGTTGGACGTGATCTTGGGAAGTCATGGTTCCTTTTGGTTGTGTTTTTCCTTTGGGCAGCATCCATTTGTGACCTCAGGCGATCCTGCCTCCAGCCTGGCTGCTCTGATCATCTCAGCCAAGCAAGTGCAGGAAGATTGGAGAGGAGACGCTTGCGCCTGAGGAGGCCTTGGTGCCCCGCCAGCCCAGAGGAGTGAAGAGGGGATGTACCGTATTTAAGAGAAGATTCGGCCATCCCCTGAGTTTTATAATTTAGCTGTTCCATAGTTAGGAAGTTTATGGTTTTGAGATTTTCTTAGCTTAGCTGGTTTTCGTTAGGACTCCAGTCCCCAGAAAGTTTCATTAAAGGAGCATTGTTTAGCTAAGAGTAGAGTATTGCTGATGTAGGGAAGCTGAGAACTATCCTGGAGCTAGAAATGGACCAATCGTCATCCTGATGATTAAGCTATGAAAGAAAAAGCTGGGACTCAGCAGAACTGGACCAGGCATGAGCTGTCAGCCTGAACAGGTCACCAGGAGGACAGAATGATGAAGATGAAGATGAAGATGAAGATGAAGATGAAGATGAAGAAGTAGCTGGAAGACCCTTGGTTTCAGCCCTTGGTTTCAGCAGGACTGGCAATAAAAGGCTGTAAAACCTTCAGAACCCTGGAAGATTCCCTTCCTTGCCACACTGGGCCTAAGCTGGACAGCGCCTTCGAAGCCGTGCGCTCTGGACGGGCTGTCCTGTTCATGGCTTTGCGCTGCTTCCCAGCGGCCCAAGGCTCTCCCCCCTCACAGAGGGGCCCTGCCCCGCCCCACGCGCCCCATGGCCGCTCCCGCTCCGCCCGCCCTGCGGAGATGTTGCCCCCCCACCCGCCCCCCGTGCCCTGGCATCCCCCAGCGCCAGCCGCCCCTCAGGGAGGGGCAGGAGGAGGGAGCAGGCCCCGCTTGTTCCCCTTTCCTGGCGGTCACGTGGCATCCAAGAGCCAAGGAGGGCTGAAATGGCACGTCCCCCAAACGCTTCCCTCTCTGGTCCTTTTGGGGCACTAACGCGCTCTGCTCAAGGGAGTCCGAGGGCCTACGCTCGGCTTTCCCTGCTAAGGCCTCATTCTTCCTTCTGTAAGCTCTACAACTGGCTGGTTGACGTTAGCTCTCTAGGAGATGGGGAAAACGAGACGCTTTCAAACTGGGGGAATTACCCTGGTAAATTACTGCAGTTTTTCAGCAACAGAATTTCAAGGTGCAGCTGGGCCTTTCAGCCATTGCATCGATTTTCAAATGGCACCCGCAGCATCCGACGTGTGAAGAGCCCAGTGTGAAGCTCCTCAAAGACACTGCAGCAGTTGTCCCCCAGCAGACAGGACGTGTCTGTGCTGAGTCACCAGAAAAGAGAGCTAAGCCCAGAGTCATTCGTGCATGGGCAAGCAGAGTTGGTTTCCAGAGGAGTTGCATGCACTCGTTTCCCTCTCCCACTCAGTACTTGCTCTCCTCTTTCAAGCTGGCTCCTGCCTTTAACTGGAGCTTTTGACAGAGAAGGGAATGACTGCATCTCATTTTCTTTGGGATGTGGCTATCCAAATGTCTGCAAGGAATCTTACAGGGAGCATGGAGCCTGGGCAAACATCTGTGAGGCTGCAGCTTTTGACTGCTTGAAACGGGCCTTCTTTGGGCTCGGCACCTGCAGGCCACCGCAGAGCGGTAGCCGCAGGCTGCTGCCAGAGCTGCAACACAACAAAACTGTGGCAGCCCGAGAATCAGCGCGCAGCTCTTCTGCATGTTGTCCGACGTTAAGGTGCCAAAGAAAGAGCAAGCAGGAAGAGAGGAGCTTTGTGTCAGGAGACAAGCCAACACCTCCCTGCCAGAAAGGGAGGTCAGGCTCCAAAGTGAGTCCGAGCAAAGGTCAGCATGCACCTACGTGCTCAAGAAGCAACTGCGCACTGCAGTACTCCTGGAAACTGATTTCCTTGGCTTCTTTTGTCCCCTAAATGTCATCAAAGCAGTTAGGGCTTTCAGAAGCAACAAAGATGCCAGCAGGAACAAGCACACTTGCTTTTAGTCAAAGCCTTGGGGAGGAAAAGCCACGTTTGCTTGGATTTCTTGGGGGCCTGCTGGATCGGTGCATTTTCGGAGTTACCCCGGGATGCCTTGAGCACTGGCTTATGGACGGTAAGGATTTTTTCTCCTGCTTTATGACTGAGGAGATCTTCCCAGGCTTTTCTTTTGCGTCAGCTGTACAGAAGATTTCGGTTGCCGGGCGTAACTACGCCAACAGAGCCAGAGCGGCTGCTATTGTGACATCAAGGGAGCCGGGCCGCATCACAGTGCTGTCAGCGCGACGTTGTCCCGGCGCGCGCGAGGCCTCCTTGTCCAGAGCAGCTCTTTGGCTCGCTCGCTGCAGGAGGACCCTCGTGACTGAGGCGTTCTCAGCAGACGGCCTGCACCCCGAGAGGAGTCTTGGTTTTTCCCCTGGGTGGCATTCAGTGTGCAAACCCGCACAGCACTGCTAGAATGATCGGGCAAGTCTGTGCCGCGGTTTGCACGGTTTTTTCTGTGGCGTATTCCGGCTACTTCCTGACCCACCTGACTCGTAAGTAAAGGTTTATCCTGGGGGTAGCCATCACACGGCTTTTGCTTCACTTTGCTCTTGATGCTCGTTTGTAGTGATGAAGCAGATTTGGGAGCAAAAGTGCCATTAAGGTGCCGCTCCTTTGCTAAAGCTCCTGCCAACAGCATCAGCTAAAAAGGGGGTGTCTGCACTCGCTGGCGGCTGGAGAGTATTTGCAACGTAACCTGCAGGGGTTGCGTTCCCTCCACGGGAGAGCGCGTGGCATTGGACACTGTCATTTCCTCAGCTTGCTGCTTCAGCCGAGACAACCTGCAAATTGCAGGCTGGCAGGGAGCCTCACAAGTACTTCTAAAACTTGCCCAGGAGTGAGGGAAAGCACTTTCTTGCTCCAAATCCTGCCATTAGAGGCCTTGGCTCTCTGCTGTGACCCTTGACGGTGTGCCAAGAGAGCAATTCCCTTGGCAATGAAGTGCAAGCTCCTAACCGCTTAGGCTTTGCTCCTGAACCCAGGAGCTGTTCCTGGGCTGCTTTAGAAGAGAACCGCCACAGCTATGGGGCCCTTTGTGGAAGCTTTCCTGGGGGATCATTTGCAGCAAATGGATGGGAATTAGTGCATGCAATTTATTAAAACAAACAAACAAACAAAAAATTAGTGGTGGGAAAGCCTACTCCTATTAAGGAGCCTTTAGAAATATTTTTTTGCTTTTGGACCAGCCAAAAGCCAGCCTAGCACTGTAAGTCCTTTTTCTCTACCTGAGCTCTAGTGCTGTTTCAGCCAGAAGATCTAAAATCCCTGCGCTCCTGGGGCATACCATCTATCGAGCCATAGGATCCCAAATTTTTATATTTTGCTAATTTTTGTAATTTTTCAATTTTTCCATTTTTAATAAATTATTTTAATTTTTAACTAAGAGTTGTCTCATTTCTCACACACAGCGTGGTCCCAGTGGCTCCCAGTCACACCCAGTATGGTTACTTTCACTCTCAGTAAGAGTCCAATGTGGCTCCAGTCACTTCCAGTATGAACCCAGTCACTCCCTGTATGATAGCATTTGCCCCCACTGTGGTCCCAGTTGCTCCCAGTGTCTTGGTTTGAAAGACAGGTGTCTGCCAAGGAAGGCAGGAGTCTCTCCTGAAATGGAAGGAAAAAAAATTGCAACCCCCTTCCCTCTGAATTATTATAATTTTGAAATTAAGGAGCTTTATAGGCAAAGATATGAGGAACAGGAATAACAGTTCTTTACTAATATATATCTATATGTGTATAACCAGTCAAACAAACAGCAATAGCTATGGCAGTAACAGCAAACAATCACAAACCCAGTCCCAGCCTTCTTGGCTGTCAGGCCGTTTCCCCTTGGGTGCAGTTCTGCTCTCAGCCAGCAGTGGCGCTGGCGGCTCCTGGTGAGCAGGGCAGGTGCGATGGTTCCCCCACGGCTGCAGGGGGCGCTCCGGAGCGAGCTCGGGGAGCACACGGCACTGACGGCCTGGGATCCCGGGAAGGGATGGAACAAAGATTTCAAAAACCCCCTGGGCAGCCGATCCCGATGTCCAGCCGGACCCTCGGGAACAGCAGGCTGGAATGGCAGGCTGGAACGGCAGGCTGGAACAGCAGGGATGAGCACAAATCCTGCATGGCAGACAAGATGTATCAAAGTTCTGGAGCTGCGGTGGGAACCCCCGGAGGTCTCGGCAGGCAGGGAGAGCCGGGCTACAGAGCAGCGAAGGCTTGAAGCAATGGCAGCGGCAGGGCGGCCGCAGCCTGGCTCCCAGCGGGACAGGGAAGGCGGGCTTGGGAATCCCGGGGTCTCTCCGGTAGAAGGAAAGCAGCCGAAGAAGCAGCCTCTCTCTCCGTCATCCAAAACGCCAGGGACTGACTGCCCACACAGCCAGGTGAAAAAAAGAGTAGCAAGATGCACCCCACCCCTATGGCCAGGTTTTCTGTTTTTCTTAAGCACCCAGTAATTTGTCCCCGTGGCAACATGGATGGGGAAAATTCCTTTAACAGAAGAAAACCCCAGGAGAACTCCCAAAACCCCAACATTCTGTTACAAGCTTCCTGCAGATTGTTCCATCTCTGCTCTCCATATGGAAAGATACAAAGATCCCTTTTGGTTCACACAGTTAAATGTCTGATGGGTCACACGGTGATACCTGTACAGATACACATCTGGAGAGAAAGCCAAACATCCATCGAACTCTCTCAACACCCACAGAGCCTGAACCAAACTCTACAAGGCCACGCAGCTTTACACAGAAATTCATACATCGATAAAACTGTACAACGGGATGCAGGTTTACACAGAAATTGATACACAGGAAAACACAACAATCTGTGCTGTGTGAATACACTGACTTCTGTATAAAAATGGCTCCACATGGCGGGAACCGATACAGAACTGTGCGATTACCAAAGGACCCATCGACACTTCCATACCCTTGGAACTAAAGACACAGGACTGTAGAGCTCTCCAACTCTGTACATTCCTGTCTGGGGGTGAGTTTATGATGTGTATCCCCTATCGCTGCTCTCTGCCCAGAAATCAATCCTGTGCCTTTCTGTGCCTTTAAACTGAGCCCGACGGGGGAGAGAGAAAAAACCGAGCAAACTTTTCAAAGCAGTTGTTCAAGGACACAGACACACACGCCTCTGTGTTCTGCTGCAGCAGCGAGAAGAGCGGAGGGAGCGCCCTGCTTGCTTTCCAGTCCGCTTTCGGCTCCTTTTCTCCAGAGGGAGATGGAGAGTTGAAGTTTGTTTTCCTGGGACTTGGGCTTTTTCCCTTCTTCACTTCTGGACTGTTTCAACATCAGAACACACCGGGAGAATTTTCCACCGAGGCCCTGGAGGACACCAACCCAGCTCCAAGGAGGAGGAGAGAGAGCACACCTACAGAAGGACTCTGAAATCTTCCCAGGTTTCTCTCCACAGCGAGAGGTTTTAGTATTCAGCATTATTATCCTTTTCCTGTGTGTTTGTTAAATAAATAGGTTCTCTTTCACTTTCCTCAGAGGAAAATATTTTTTTCCCAGACCTGGTGGGAGAGGGCTGGTTGTAACCTGCCTTCTGTCAGAGGATATTTTCCTGCAAATTTGTCCAAAGCAGCACACTAAAATAAGTCAGTATTTATTTTGAGGGAAAATGATTTCTAATGGCATTTTGAGGGTCAACAAATACAAAGATAATAATAAGGATAAATACAAAGAAATACAGAGAAAATACAAAGAGGTGAAAGAGGACAGGAGCTCACTGGACAGGTCCTTGGCAGCGCCCGGGCAGACCCTGCATGAATTTGGCTGCCTGAATGCAGCTCTTGCCTGGGCACCAGGGGTGGCCCCCTCTGCGTGTCTCTCCCAGCACCACAGGGATGCTCCTACCCCTTCCCTGGTGCCCCAGGGTTCTGCAAGTGCCTTCTGGGGCCACCCAGACACCTCCCTGGGCCTCTGGAGGCCCCATGGCATGGTGCAGACAGGGACTGAATCAAAGTTGCCTTGGAAGATGGAGGCAGGAGAATATTGCCCACGATCTTCTTTCCAGCTGCCCCACACTCCTGCAAATCCTGCTGGGACACTCAGGCTCTCCATTCCGGGGCTCTGGAGCTCCCATGCAAACCCATCCATCACTGTGTCCCCTCTCACGTGGATATCAAGAAAATGACACAGCAATATCTAGAAAATGTGAACTTGATTGATTTGACTGCTCTAAAATTCTACAACTCGAGGGTGACTGGAAGACTATGAGGTGACAATCTTATGCCTCCAAAAAGGGTCAACAGTTTGGAACTGGAACCCTCAGGGAAACTTCAGCTTCTGGGGGAAAAGGTGCCCTTCCTCCTCTCTCCCTTTGCTTTATACATCTGAGCTGGAGTCATATGGTTGGAACATCCCCTTGGCTGATTTGGGTCCGCTGGTCTGGCTGTGTCCCCTGCCAGGATCCTGCCCACTCCCATCCCCTCTGATGGGGGAAGGAATGGCAGAGGGACAGCGCTGCTGGGCAGTAGCCAGAACACCGCTCTATTATCAGCACCCGTCCAGCTACCAATGCAAAGCACAGCCCTGGAAGGCCCATGAACTTTCCCTCAGGCAGACCCAACACACGGGACTTGAGCTGCCAGCGGCCCAGGTCACCCTCTGCCAGCCCCGCTCCTTGGACCTTGTGTCCCCACAAGCAGACACAAAGTGTTTCTGCTGCTCCTCCTCCTGCGCAAATCCACAGAGAGCTGGGATTTTTCCAAGTCTCGTGTCTCTATTGTGCCGTATTCCCAAAGAAGCAGCAGCCCCTCCTGATGAACACGGCGAGTTGCACGGATGCTTGTCAGCTCCACTGCCTGCCTAGAAATCTGGAAACTGCTTCTAAATGCTGCTCCCTTCAGCTCTTGGGCACCGACTGACACAGAGCTGGGAAAAAAATGCCCTGGCTGCTGGCTGACAAGGTGAGTTCCGCCAGAGTCAGAGCTCTGTGGGAAATCTCTATCCATGCCTCTCCTTTGAATAGACCCTGACAGGGGGTGCGCAGGAATGTGTCCTGTATGGAAAGGAAGGAGTGTGCAAGCACCGTGACTGACACTTTCCCTCTCCATGTGCGTTCCACAGCTATGGGTACACAGACGTGATGGAAAGCCTGGTACAGCCAGAGCCTTCTGTCCCTGCAGAAGGGAGCGCGGCGGGTGGGGGCGGTTGGTGGGCAGCGAGTCCCGGACAGCGGGCGAGATCCGGCTCCACAGGTGCCAGGCCCCGCTAAGGCTTAATGCCGCCTCCTCGGCAACAGGAAAGGCCTTCAGCCTCGTCCCTGCCAAGAGGGGCGGTGCTGGCCTGGCCGCACAGCTCGTTTTCCCCACAGGTTGCAGGAGATGAGATCACAACGCTTGCAAACACCGACTGCGAGCCACAGCTCTGGGTGCTCACCATGAACCTCAGCTCTGCGAGCGCTGTCTGCCCCAGGCTCCAGGGGATGCACTGGGAGCCCGGCTGGGCTCTGCCCTGGGGCCATCCTCCAGGGACAGCTGCAAACAGGGAGCATTTGGTTGCCACAAAGAGCCAAGCCATGGCTGCAGGGAGCTGCTCCGGCTGTGGCCTGCACTGTTGTGTGCTGTGCTCTGGGGCTGCTGCTCCCCACAGAGGGGACTGCACTGGGGTGCCAGAGGAGACAGAGAAGCTCCAGCTTAAGCCTAACTGGGCTGGGTGGCTGGGCTGGGAAGGGTGGCGAGGGTCAAGGGCATTCACAGAGCTCATCCTGCTTTGTGAAGAATGAGGAAAAGGAAGTGGGAAGCCAGCAGTGAGCAGAGCTGAGGCCTGGAGAGCAGCTCTGAATGACCCCCAAATCTCACCAGACCTTTGAGACATTGCTGTTCTTCAGCCAGTGACAACACGAGTCCCTAAACCTGGGGCTCATTCTTCCTCATGGCCAGGGCCATCAAGGAAGGCTACAGTGCAATGGGGACTGCGGTGAGCTGGGAACTCACTGGGGGAAAGAGGGAGCACTTGTGGAGCAAAAGGCAGGTGGGGGAGAGAACTGTTCAGAGAAGGGCTGGGCTTCAGCTTGAGCAAGCTGAAAAATGGCATTGGGGGTCATCCCAGACTGATTTCATTTCAGAAGTTACTGAACAAGTTTGTTATTGGGGGGGTGTCATATTTTCCCCCGGAGGTGCACACTCTGCAAACTTGAGCTGCACTGCCGAGCTACTCAAGCACGTCTCTGCTGCAGGTCACGGCGTTTCTTCTTTGGCTTCTCGTGGCCCCGGGGCTGAGCCGCAGCAGAGCCTTGGTGGAGCCCAGAGCAGCCTCAGCATCCACAGAGCCCGGCTGCAAGGAGAGAAAGCAGAAAGCACCCGTCAGCTGAAGGCTCCCGTCCCCCTTGTCCCAGCCGCCCGCGGTGCCCAGGCCGTGCTGGCCGCGCTCAGGGCGCTGCCCAAAGCTGCCCAGCATTGCTGCCTCTGGCAGGAGAGCAGGAGGGCAGGACACGTGCCCAGCCTGCAGCCGGCCGTGGCACAGCCACCTCCTCAGCAGCTGCCCAGAGCAGGATGCCGCTGTGCTCGCTGCCGTCTCCCAAAAGCCCTTATCCCAGCCGTGCCAAGAGGACGGGCACCCACCTCACGCCTCCCGCCGCCAGAAGAAAAGCTGCTCCCAAACGGTGTCCTCAGCCCTTCTCCAAGGGCATGTCCCATCCATGCCACAGCTGCTCCCAAGCACTTTGCCATCCGGACCAGACAGCACCTAGAATGCTTCCTTTGGAAAAACAAACCATAAATCAATGAAAAGAGATTACAGACAAAAAGGGAAAACAAGGAAAAAGGTAAAAAATCTTCTCCCTGCTGGGCCTTGAGGAAGGTCCAAGCCTGCCATGCGAGGGAAAACCCCACCCACGGGCCAGGGCAGCCCACGCTTTCTGCCTTCCCCCTGCACTGCCCCCAAAAGTCATGCTGAGCCCAAAGCAAACAAGGGCACTGGAGCAGCCCAAGCCCTTCCTTGCCTGCAGAGCAAAGCAGCCCATGCACAGCTTCTGGTGTCCAACCTCTGCTCCCACCATGGGGCTTTGTTTGTGTCGGGCTGGCTGCCCCAGCCCCAGCCCCAGCGCGGGCCACGGTGGGTGCTGGGGGCTGTTGGCAGGGCCAGGAGCAGACTCCCAGTTCAAAACCAGCCCAGCCCATCCCCCCAGCCCTGCCAAAAAGCAGCTTGGCAGCCGACTGAAGAATTGGTTGCATCCGCCCCAGCAAAGGGGGAAACCTTTGCTTCCCGGCCGGGCTGTGCAATGCACAAATCTGGGAGCATCCCCCTGCATGTGGACTCATCTGCAAATTCGCTGTGGAGCCTGGCTTTGGAGAAGGTGCCACAATTGAAGTCCATCATCTTCAGCTTGCCAGGTGGAGGAAGAGCTTGTCATCCTTGATGTCACCCTCCATGTCTCCAGCAGCAGCAGCCGCACCTGCCACAGCTTCTCCAGGGGCTCCTTCTTCCCTGGGGCTGGAGCAGGCTGTCAGTGCTCTGCCCAGGGCCCCGGCTGTCGCTGAAGCAGAACAAGCAAAAGCAGCTGGCATGGGGGCCACCAGTGCTGGGAAGAGCAGCTCAGCTCCAGCAGCAGGGCTGCGCGTGCCCAGCTGAGGAGCCCTGCGCAGCGATTCAGGCAGGACAAAATCTCTGCCTTTCTTTGCTGCTTCCTGCCAAGGCGCGTGTGCAGCTGGAACTTACCGGCTCCCTGGGTCAAAGCGTGCACGTGGCTCTCTCCCTTCTCCTATGGCATGTGAATATCCTGCATCCAAGGATCACAGGACAGGTCTTCTAATGAGGGCCTTTCCGAGGAGAGCACGGTTAAACACCGTCGGATGAGATCCTGGCACTCTGCGGAGAGAAAGCAGAAAGCGCCAGTCAGTTGCAGAAGGCTCCTGTCCGCTTTGCCCCACTCTTGCCATGGCCAGGCCGTGCTGCGTGTGCTCAGGGCTGTGCCTAAACTTTGCCATCAATTCTTTCTTTTGGAGAGCAGGAGAGCAGGACATTGCCACCTGCTCAGCAGCTGCCAGTGCGGGATGCTCCTGAGCCCGCTGCTGTCTCCCAGCACTGCTATTCCCCCCGTGCTGCAGAGACGAGGATCCACCTGGAGAGAGCCGTCGTGGGAGCGAGAGCCGGCCCCAGGTGCTGTGCCAGCCCCTCCTGAAAGGGTGCTCCCCGCAGACCATCTGGTGCAGCACGATGCCCAGGGACCAGACGGTCGCTGCCTCGCCGTGGTACCAGCCTAACAGGGTCCATTCCGGGGGGCTGTAGGACGGTGTTCCTATGGAATAGAGGTGGAGTTCTTCAGGGGGACGCTGCCTGCTCCCAGAGCCTCGCCCCAGCATCCCTGGGCATGCGGGGGCCGCAGCAGCGGCACGCGGCGTGACCCGCTGCCCTCTTGCCAGCACCTGGGACTTGCGTACAAACTGGGGGTTGGAAAAGAAGCCGCTGGTGTCGCAAGAGGGCAGCGGAAGCCCTGGCAAGGCCCGAGCATTCCATGCAAAGGAAAAACCCACTTGGTGCTGGGGAAAAACCACGCTTTCATCCTCCCTGCCTGCACTGCCCCAGAAACCATTCTTAAGCCAAGGCAAGCACGGGCAGCAGAGCAGTCCGAGCCCTGTCTCGCCTGCACACCAAACGGGCTGGAGCACAGGTTCTGGGCCCCCCTCTCTGCTACTCCCACCCACGGGTGTTTCTGTGACGCTGGCTGCCCCAGCCCCAGCGCCAGTCCTGGGCAGAGTGGCTGGCGAAGGCTGCCAGCAACGCTGGAAAATAGCCCTTCAGCCAGCGCCGCTCAAAAGCAGCTCAGCTGAAGACTCCGGCTGCCATGACTGGCAGCAAAAGGGAGAATCCCCCCTGCCACAGCTGGCTTTGGGCTGTGAGATGTTGGGCCGTGAGATGTTGGGCTGTGAGATGCCGCTACCAGGAGCCTCCCCCTGCGTGGGCTCACCTGCAAAGCTGGTGTAGGCTGCGGCTTGCAGGTAGGTGCCACAGCCAAAGTCGATGAGTTTGGCCTGCCCGGTTGCCAGGTCAACCAGGATGTTCTCCGGTTTGATGTCCCGGTGCAGGACCCCGCAGCTGGTGCAGTGCCGCACGGCCTCCAGCACCTGGCGGAACAGGTGCCGCGCCACCTCCTCGCACAGGAAGCCCCGTGCCCAAATGAAGTGAAGGAGGTCCTGAGACCGCTCCGGGCGCTCCAGCACCATCACCACGTTGTTGGGGAGCTCCAGCCACTCGTGGAGCTGGACGATGCCAGGGAAGCCAGCGGACACCTTGTCCAGCAGCACGATCTCCAGTGGTGCTCGGGTGCCGTCGGGCTGTGGGAGGAGCACGGTGCTGTCAGCGGAGCTGATGCCGTGCCGGGGCTCGGGAAGCCCTCAGCCAGCCGGGGACGCTCTGCGCGCTCCGCTGGCCCCACGGCCGCTCTCCCTCGAAGTGTTCTGGCGGCTTCCACCCTGCCGGGCCTCGGCTCATCCCCGCCCGTCGCGCCCCGGCTTCTCCCGCTGCCCCTCGCTCACTCACCAGCTCGCCCCAATGGCCGATGCGGTTCCGCGGCACCCGTTTGATGGCCACCTGCAAGGCAAGGGGAGCAGCGGGCTGAGCTCGCCGCCCGCCGTGCCCAGCCCCATGCTCCTTCTCCTCCTCCTTTGCCCCCCGCCTCCTGCGCCCGCCGCCGGCCCCGCCACTCACCGGGGCGCCGTCCGAGAGCCGCGTGGCCGCGAAGACGCTGCCGAAGCCGCCGCGCCCCAGCAGCGAACCCAGCCGGTAGCGCTCCTTCAGGCCCTGCTGCGCCTTCCGTGCCCGCGAGACGCGGCCGTCAGCGCTCGGCCCGGGGCCAGGAACGGCCCCCGAGCGCCGCTCAACCGCCCCGGGCCGGCCATCCCCACATGGGGGCTCTTTTGGAGGGGCCACCGGCGGCTCGGGGCCGGCGGCCGCGCTCAAGAGCGGCGGAGCTCGGAGCGGGGAAGACGCTGCGGAGGCGGCGGGAGCGGCCGCGCCGCCTGTGTCCCCGGCGGGCCCCGGGAGGAGCCGAGGCCGGGACCGGGGCCGGGGCCGGGGCCGGGGCCGGGGTAGGGGTCGGGCCAGCCGGAGCCAGGGGCTGGCGATGCTGCCCAGGAGCCAGGCACTGATGCCCGCCCAGCAGCGCCACAGCCAGGACGGCGAGAGCCGGGCGGAGGCGGGACCGCGGCGGGACGCCCGGGGGCGGGGAGGGGGCAGCCCCGCCCGGGGCCGGGGGCGGGCCGGGGGCATGGCCCGGCCGGGCCTGGGGAGAGGGAGGCCGCGGGAGGGGGGGTTGGGGAACGAAAGGGAGAGCGGGAGAGGGTGCGAGACACTGGGAGAGGGAGAGGAGGAGCAGGAGAAGGGACGCAGAGGGTTCGTGGACTCGCTGCTTTTGTGCTGCTGCCGCTGCTGCCGCTGCTGCTGCTGCTGCCGCTGCTGCCGCTGCTGCCGCTGAAGCGCTGGGAGCGTTTGTCCGCGTGTCCGTGTGTCCGGTGCCCGTGTGTCCGTTCTCCCCCGCGCGCCCCACGGCCGAGCCCCGCGCGCCCCGGGGCAGCACGGGCTGCTCCGCTCCGGGGCCGAGGCGGAGTCCCGGAGCATCTCTTCCTCCCGCAGCCACACCAAACCCGCTCGGCCATTGGGAGCAGTTTTGCACACGTTTCCCTTTGAAGGGCTCCTCTCTACCCCCATTTCCAAGGAGTCTCCCTGGGGTTTTGGCACCTGCAGCGACAGGGCAGCGATTGGGCTTCAAAGTGCAAGAAAGACATGGAGGGGCTGGAGCACGTCCAGAGATGGGAATGGAGCTGGGGAAGGCTCTGGAGGACTTCTGAGGGGCAGCTGAGGGATCTGAGGGGGCTGAGCCTGGAGGAAAGGAGGCTCAGGGGGGACCTGGCTCTCTCCAAGTCCCTGACAGGAGGGGGCAGCCAGGAGGGGTGGGGCTCTGCTGCCAAGGGAAAGCACGAGAGGAAATGGGCTCGGGGGAACTCTTGGGGTGGATGATGGGGAAATTCTCATCCTCCGTGTCTCGACAAAGGGGGAGGGGGGCAGGGGTGGGGCACGACCTAGGGACACGGGGGTGGTGACGCTGGGCTGGGGACACGGGAAAGGGCACGGGAAGCCAAAGCCCCGCTGAGCGCTGGCGCTGGGCTGGCACGGGGTGAGCCGGCAGCAGGGCCCCGCAGCCCTGAGGGACTCGCCTTGACGGCTGGGGAGTATTGATCCCGGTCTCTAAAAAATGAGACTCAATAAAATATCATTAAAAGGTGCCTCCTTCTCCTTCTCCTTCTCCTCCTCTCCCATCCTTTCTCCTGCTCCCCCCGGGCCCAGCGCCCACCCTTGGCCCCCCGTTTTCCCAGCGCGGTCGCATCCCGCGGGAGGAGCCGGGATGGAGCCGGGATGGAGCCGGGAGAGGTCGGGCTGGGGCAGGGCTGGGCTCTGGGCCCGGCCTGGGCGCCCCCCACGCGCCCCCTCCTCAAATTCCCCTGGCGGGGGGCGCTGGGAGCGAGGGGGGGCGCAGGCGGGGTCCGGGTGGGGAGCGCTGAGCGCTGCGAGTCTGCCTGGCAACTGGTGAGTCACCAGCGCCGCGCGCTCTGATTGGCTGAAGGTTGTTCAACGCCTTCTCTGATTATCTGATACTCGCGGGGGATTTTGGTTGGTCGTTGGGGGCTGTGGGGCGGCTTAGGGGGGGGTCTCTGCGCCTTTGGGGTTCGCTGGGTGCCGATTTGGGGTTCAGGTGCCTCCCAAGGGCCCCCCGGGGGGGGGGTGACACAGGGGTGACACACGGGGGTCCCCATTCTCGATCCATCCTGGGGCCGGTTCTGCCCCCTCCACTCTCGGTCCCCCCGCGGGATCCCCCAAAGTCCCTTCCCACTGTTTCCCAATAAACGGGACCGGGGCGAACTGGGAAGCCTTCCTGGAAACACTGGGAGCAGCCGGGCAGGGGCAGAGTGACAGCGGGGCTGGGGGGGACACACGACCCCCAAAATCAGCGCGGGGATGGAGCGGGGGGTCCTGGCCGGGCCCGAGGCCACGGGGAGGGGCTGCGGCCACCGGTGGCTCAGGAGCTCTGTGGGCAGAGCAAAGGGGGTGACACCGGGCTGGGGGGCCCCGGGGGAGCACAGAGCTCCAGGAGAGGGGGGACGCGACCCCCGGGCCCCTCCCATCACCTGCTTGTGCAGGTAGAAGCCGAGCCCCAGCGCCAGGAAGACGAAGGCCAACACGAAGCCCCCGATCCCCGTCAGCATCTTGGGGGGTGGGGGGGCAGCCTTGGGGGGGGAGGGGAACACAGATACAGGAAACGGCGGTGGCTGTCGGGAAGGGACCGGAAAGGACTGGGACAGAATGGGATGAACTGGGAGAGAATGGGACACCAGGATACACTGGGACCAGTGAATCAGGGGGATGGGGAGCAGAAGAATTTGTTTGTCAGGAGCAATGCATCTAGCTTGGTCAGCATAGCAGAGCAGGAAGAAAAGATAGGAGACCGCTGATAAGACCAGCGGGAGTCTCAGACAGACATCCTGCCTCATCCCAAAACTAGCTCAAACCAGTGCCAAAGCTTAAACCCAGGCCAAAGGTATAAAAGAGCATGCGCAGGAGAGAAAGGTGAAAAGTTCAGACGAGGAAGACTCCCCCTGACTTCATCAAAAGACCCTCGGAAGACCCCTACCACAACCACCAAACAACACTGCACAAGCGCTACGCGGATGTAAATGACTTTTGAGTTCACAATAAAACCAAGCGAGGCTGGGCGGGGCTAGGTGATGAATATGTATAAGTTTGTTAGGAAACTTAATGAATATGGAACTTGTAACCCAGTAAATACCGAGCTGAATGCAGCTGTCGGCACGCGTGATTTTGGAGGAGCGATCCCCCGTGCGTCCCAGCGCTGGAATAAAGCATACCCACCTACTTTACTACTTATTTAGTAGTGGAGTTCTGTCCGCTTTTCATTATAACTCAAGCTATATTAGCATCTTGTTACTTTGACCCCAGTTATAATGTTAACTAGTTAATATCTGCATAGAAAGGTTATTCTTAACATGTTTACACATCATTTACAAGCAGCAGTTTTTTCCTCCTAGTTGTAGAAAGAGGAGGGAGTGAGGACATGTAGAGAAAGACAACTTGACGGCACCAAGGTCAGTGGAAAGAAAGAGGGGCAGGAGATGCTCCCAGCGTCGGAGTCGAGATTTTCTCTGCAAGCCGTGCTGAGGACTGGGATAAAACAAACTGTCTCCCTGGGATCCATGAAGTCCACGGGGGGATGCAGAGATCCACTCCCAGCCCGTGGGAAAAGGTGCTCACAGCGGAGCGGCTGGGTGCTACAAAAGCTGTAATCCAGGGGGAGACCTGAACAGGGAGAGAGGGCTCCTGCTTCCAGAGATAGAGAAAGAGGGCTCTTGCTTCCGAACTGAAGCAGCTGATCCTTAAAAGACTACACCCCATGGACTAATGACCACACCTGCAGTTTTGGGAAGACCGTTTTGCCCGTGGGAGGGACTCACGTTACAGCAGGCTGGGAGGGATTGGTACTCGTGAAATTAGAAACGCGCTGGAGAAGTGCACAGAGAACTGTCTCCTGTGGGAAGGAGCCCATGGCAGAGCAGAAGAAAGAGACTCCCCTCCCTGAGGGAACTGAAGAAAGATCTCGAGTGATGAACTGGCTTGAACACTCCCAGGCCCTGTCTCCCTGCGCTGTCGGAGGGAAAGAGGGAGGGGATGGAGAGGAAAAAAGGTGTTTGAAAGGCTTATTTTCTTCCTCATTATCCTACTCCGTTAATAATAAATTTACTTTATGCCTTTAAGTTTGAGCCTGTTTTGAACTTAGAATGTTTTTCTCCCAATCCTTATCTCAACTCATGAGCCCTTCGTGATGATTTTCATGGCTACCTGATATTTGAGACAGTGTCAAACCACGACAGTGGCCCTTGTGTTCCATGTGGCCCCTCTCTGTCACAAGTGACCCTTGGTTCCATGAGATTGTCACAATGGTCCCCATGTAGCCCTGAGGCTGCGCTGTCAGCTGTCACTATGGACGCTGGATTCCACAGGAGCTGGCAATGGCCCAGTGGCACCTGCGTCCTCTGAGGCCCCGCCTTGTCAGTGGAGCCGTGTTTCCATGAGATTCCATGTTGGCACAGGGGCCTGCTGAGTTCCATGAGGCTGCGTCGTGTCCCAATGGACAATCTCGCTGCCCTCAGCTCTGCGCTGCCATTGCCAGCCCTGCCCTGACCTCTGCCCAGCCTCACCCTCTGTGCCTTGGACACACACACATGCCCTGAGCTCATCCTCCCTCTGGGTGCTTCTCCTGCCCCAGCGCTGCCCTGGGAGGGTTCATTCCTCACAGGAGCTGCTGTGTTTGTACTGGTGCATTTTATAGCTCTGCTTCTGCCTCTCTGTCACTTGTGTCTCCACAGAGCTCTGCAGGGAGAAGATTCATGGAATGACAGAGGTGGGAAGAGCCCCCTGAGCCCCCTTGGCCAGGCTGTGGCTGGGCTGGAGTTGCCTTTGTCCAGAGCAGCCCCTGGGCTGCTGTGCTTGCCACTTGTGGCTGCAGCGGGCTTGGTCCCAGCCCAAGGCTTTGGCTGTCCCTGAGCAGGGCTGGCCCCGCATGAGGCGTCTCTGCAGCCCCCCCAAACCATGGGCTGGGGGTGGGCAAGTGTTCCCAAGGGCACAGGGAGGGGACAGCTGGGCTGGACTGACCCAAGGGATCTCCCATTCCATGGGACGTCAGGGTCAGCAATGGACTGGGGGAAAGGAAGGGGGCGAGAGGGTGTCTGGATTTTCTATATTGATCCATTTGTCTTCCAAGGCAGCCACTCCATGCACTGAATTCTTGCCTCCCTGTGGTTTCTTTGCTTCTGCATTTGGCCTTTGCTCTTTACTTCCTTTCCCTAACCATTAATCTCTCTTCATGGTGACTCACAGTTTTCTCAGCTTATTTTCTCCCGGTGCCTGGCTGGGGAGGGACAGTGCCAGAGACACTTGGTTGTCACTTGATGGACAGAGAGGTTTTACCACGGTCACCTTGCCCAAGCCTTCTCTTATGGGCACACCCAGAAGCGTCAGGGCTCTGTCGGGTGCCCACCCCTGAGCTGGGCTCATGCCCTGCTCACAGCCCCAGGGCTGCTCAGGGACACGAGTCCTTCCCTGGCACGCTCACAGACAGTTCATTGCAGCACGGGCAGGGGCTCCCTGGGCTCTGCTGCCGCTGCCAGAGCCTGGCAGGGAGCTCAGCCCTGCGGGTGTCACCCTGCCCTGCCCCTGCCCGAGGTGCCCCACGGCCGCAGGGATGGGCACGGGGAGCTCTGTGCACAGGAGCTCATCCCAGCCCCGCATCCAGGGGGTTCCCAGGGGACGGCACTCTCTGGGAACTCCAGGAACAGCTGAAGGTGTTTGTGCTCGCTGGGTTTATGTCCCCCCTCACACACAGGGTGTTCAGGGCTGTGTCTTGTCTGTGCACTGCAAACACGGAGCCCTGACCCGGTCCCTGGATGTCCCTCCATGGAGGGAAGAACAACCTCTGTGAGCTGGGCAGAGAGGCCCCTGCTGGCAGCGGCGCTGGCTTTGCCAGGGCACTGCTGGGTGCCCCCACCCTGAGCACTGCCACCCTTTGCTGCTCAGGGCTGGTTTCCTCTCCAGGGTGCTGCGTTGGGCACATCCTGGAGACAAAATTGGGAAGGAGATTGAAGCTTTCAGGCCCTGCACTGGGGAGATGCCCTCGCATGATGGAAATGCTGCTGCAGAGCCCAGCTCTGTCCCAGCAGTGCCCACGGCCTGTCCCTGCCTGCAGTCCCTGGGCAGTCACACAGCAGGACTGGGACCCAGCTGACAGAGCCCTGAGGCCTGAAACCAACACAGGGGCTCTGCAGGGGAGTGTGGAAGGGAAGGAAGAGGAGTTACGGAGGAGAAGTCCTGGGGCTCCCTGGCAGTGCTCTCCTGCTGGGACTCTTTTCTCCCCCAGCTCTGCCCAGAGGCACCGACCCTGCAGCTCCAGAGAAGTCAGGGAGGAAAGATGTCAGGGAAACAAGACAACACAGGCTTCTTTCTTTTGTTCCAGCACACACATACTGTAGTGCAGCTCCCCGTTTCTACAGTCTCTGGGTCACACTGGAAAGGCAAATACCAAATTAAAAATGGAACAGACAAAGATTTTTGTGTGAACAAATTCACAGCAGCGTAACACCTGTGTCAGCAGCAACAAACACAGGACACAGAGTGGGCATTAATGAGTCACATCAGAGCAGCTCTGCAGGAGAATGAGAGTTTATTGCTGCTGAAAACCGGCCGTGATCCTTTTCCTCAGGGCATCCCTGAGCTCCTGCTTCCTCAGGCTGTAGATGAGGGGGTTCAGGGCTGGAGGCAGCACCGAGTACAGAACTGACACTGCCACATCCAGGGATGGGGAGGAGATGGAGGGGGGCTTCAGGTAGGAAAATATAACAGTGCTGAGGAACAGAGAGAGCATGGCCAGGTGAGGGAGGCACGTGGAAAAGGCTTTGTGCCGGCCCTGCTCAGAGGGGATCTTCAGCACGGCCCTGAAGATCTGCACATAGGAGAAAACAATGAACACAAAACAGCCAAATACCAAACAGACACTGACAGCGATGAGCCCAAGTTCCCTGAGGTAGGATTTGGAGCAGGAGAGCTTGAGGATGTGTGGGATTTCCCAGAAGAAGTGGCCCAGGCCATTGCCCTGGCACAGGGGCAGGGGAAATGTATTGGCCATGTGCATGAGAGTGTAGAGAAAGGCACTGGCCCAGGCAGCTGCTGCCATGTGGGCACAAGCTCTGCTGCCCAGGAGGGCCCCGTAGTGCAGGGCTTTGCAGATGGACACGTAGCGGTCGTAGCACATGATGAGGAGGAGGGAATACTCTGCTGAGATGAAGAACAGAAAGAAAAACACCTGAGCAGCACATGCTGAGTAGGAGAGGTGCCTGGTGCCCAGAGGGAATTGTGCATGGCCTTGGGGACAGTGGTGCAGATGGAGCCCAGGTCGCTGAGGGCCAGGCTGAGCAGGAAGAAGAACACGGGGCTGGGCAGGTGCTGGCCGCAGGCTCCGGCACTGATGATGAGGCCGTTGGCCAGGAGGGCAGCCAGGGAGATGCCCAGGAAGAGGCAGAAGTGCAGGAGCTGCAGCTGCCGCGTGTCTGCCAATGCCAGCAGGAGGAAGTGCCTGATGGAGCTGCTGTTGGACATTTCTGCACTCTGGACTGTTGGAAGAAGGCATTGACAAGCTGGGACAGATTCCCCTGAGTCAATCCTATGCTATTTTCTTAGGAATCCCCTCAAAACAACTTCTCCTCCTGTGACAGAACTTGGCTAAGCTTTTTGATTTCTGAGCTCAGGTTTGTGCTGCTGCCTCATCCTCAGCGTTGCTCTCAGCCTGAACACTGGGGGCCCAGAGGGAAAACAGGGCTCCCTGTGCCCCAGTGCAGTCGGACCTGCTGGTCCCCACACAGGTGCCCTTTGCTCATTTCACCTCCCTCTATTTCCTGGTGATTGTACTTAAAATGGGCTTGAAAAATAAAGTGACTTTTTGAAGGCCCCAATTTCAAAACCATTGCTCTAAACCCTTCTTCCTTTCCCTGTGCAGCTGTGGTTGCTCTGGCTCTCTGCTGCCTGCAGTTGTGCCTCCTGGCAGCTGTTTCTCTGGGTCCAAGGCTTGTCCCTGCCAGTGCTGCCAGAGCCCAGCCCAGCCCTGGGGGCTCAGCTCTGCCCTGCAGAGCCCTCCCAGCACAGGGCACTGCCCAGGGGCATCTCCCTGGCAGCAGGGCCTGAAGGGCAGCTCAGACAAAGGGAGATGCTGCAAGCCAAGGTGCTGCTGGTGCTGTCTGCAGGCAGAGGAGTGTGAGGAGGCACTTCCTGAGGGAGATCTGAGGCAGAGCTGCTGATCCCCAGGGCAGCAGTGCAGGAGTCTCAGTGACACAGACAAACCTGAGAGCCCCTTTCCCTTCCCTTGAGGAGAAAGCTGAGAGCAGCTCTGGCCATGCAGCACCACCTCCCCAGCAGGAGGAGTCTGCCCTGAGGGGGGCCGCTCCTTCCACCTCCAACTCCTCCCCACAGCCCATGGGGAGCTCCCAGGCAGGCTGAGAGCTGCCCCTGGCAGGTGGCAGATGCCCTGGCCTGGCAAAGAGCCCTCAGGGCTGCAGGAGCTGCTCTGCAGGACAGCCCTGGGCACCCCTGGCTCCTGCCCACCTTCAGAGCCTGCAGCCGGCCCTGGCAGCAGGAGCCGTCCTGCCCTGTCCCTCTGACAGTGCCCAGGGCAGCCCCGCTCTGCAGCACATCCTCCCCCAAGGCAGGAACGGCAGCAGAGCCATCCTCACAGCCATGGCAGCCGTGTCATGGGCCAGCTCTAGAGGATCCCTGCAGCCAGAGACTCACTGTGTCCCACGCTGTGAAGGTTTCTCCACGAATGAGTTCAGAGCTGTCCTTCCAGCTGCTTTAGCTAGCTCTCTGCTCACTCCTCCCAGGTACCTGCAGGCAGTGCCCTCAGCCCTGCTGGGCAGGCAGAGGAGCTGCTCCTCAGCAGAGCTGCCTCTTTGAAGCTCTCGCTGGTTGCCAGGAGCTTGAGAGTTCCCTCTGTGCCAGGAGCCCGGCCCAGCTCAGCAGCACAGCAGCAGCACAAGGACTTTAATGACCCTCTCAGGCCTTTGGTGTTGTTCACATCAGACTCAGTCCCTCAGAGCGTCTTCAAAAAACTTCTCAAGAACTCAAAGATTCAAAGTCCAAAGTTTCTTGAACTTTTAATGGGTCCCATCAGGACACGACTCACGTGAAAGTGTCCCCAGGTTCCAGTGAGAGCAGAACTCTGGAGGCAGCGATGGCAGGTGGGGACAAGCAAGGGAAAGGTGTCTCTGGTGCTGAGCAAACCTGGCTGTGTTCCCTGAGTGCAAAGGGCCAAGGCCTGAGCCCCAGCCCCTGGCAAGGCAGATCCTGTCCCTCCCTCAGTGCTCAGGGCTCTTGCCGGGGCACTGGGAAGTGGGGATGGGCAGTGCCCAGGGCAGCACCATGGGGCGGCCCCTGCCAGGCTGCTGGGCAGGGACAAGGAGGCACTGAGGCCCCAGGGCTGCAAGGGTCACTTGTCTCCTGCTGGCCTCAGGGCCAGGGCCAGCAGCCGTGGCCAAAGGGCTGCACAAGTTGGCTCTGTCAGGGCCTTGCAGCTGCTGCCCATCCCTCTGCCCTCTGCAGCCCAGGCTGTGCCACGCTGTCCCTGCCCTGCGCCTCTGTCCCTGCAGGCTGTCCTCATCCCCCCGGCTGCCCCACCTGGCTGGCCCCTTCCTTTGCCGGCAGCTCTGCGTCCTGCCTGCCTCTACCTGGGCACACAAAGCCTTGGGCTGCTCCAGGCTCCTTCTGGGGGACGTGTTGCACCCCAGCCCTGCCTGGGAGGGAAATTCCTTTCTCCTGGTGTCCACTCTGGACCTCCCCAGCTGCCCTGTCACAAAGGCCCCTCGGTTCTTTGGGGCCCAGCAGTGCCACAGTGGCCCCTTGGCTCCATGGAACGCCACAGGGTCACAATGGTTCCCTTGGTGCCACCAGCCCTGCAGGGTCACAACGGCCCCTGGGTTCCACGAGGCCACGCGGGGTCACAGTGGTCTCCAGAGGAAGGGCAGCACCGAGCCCCAGGGTTTCAGGGGCAGATGAGACACAGCCACCAGAGGCCAAGGCCAGCCACATCTGTCTGTCCTGGCAGGTTTGTCTGGGAGCAGCCCTTGGATATTGGGAATTTGGGAGGTGGAATCCCAATTTTGGCCATGGGCACCTTGTTGAGAAGGATGGGTTTATTCCACATGAAAGTAAAGCACAAAGTCCAAGAGTTTAGGAAGAAGATGAGAGGTGGCCACCATGGGTGAGGGCAGCCAGACCTGTCTCTCATGGCAGCTTTTGTCTGGGAGCAATCCTTGGATAGACAGAATTTGGGAGGTAGAATTTCAGTTTTGGCCATGGGAGCCTGGATGAGAAGGACGGTTCTTTTCCTTAGGAAGGAAAGCACGAAGCCCCAGGAGCCCCAGGGCTCCTGAGCCAGCCCCTGCTGCCCCGGGAGGGAATTTGGGGAGGGGGCAGAGGGGGTGCGCAGCCCCTGCCGGGGGATGACCCCGGCCCAGCGCCCTTCGTTCAGCACCGAGCTGGGCGTGGGGCCGCAGGAGGAAGAGGCCGATGGGAAGCAGATCCTGCAGGGGAGACAGGGCTTGGGCTCAGGGCAAGGTTCTGCCCTGCACACCTGGCTCAGGTGTGAGCCTGCCCCAGGAAGGGAGCGGGACATTCCCATCCCCACGGATCAGGGCTGGGAGCAGCACTGGGACCAGGGACATGGAAATACTGGGAGCCACTGGGACCGCACTGAGGGGTGAATTATCCCCCCCAGCACCTTTCCAGGCCGCCCTGTGACCTGAGAAATGCTCGCTGGGCCTCAGCCTTGGCCAAGAGCCCCCGGGCTCAGCTGCTCTGAGCTCAGGCGCTGCCGGCTCCCGCAGCCCGCCCAGGGCCGCCCTGCCCGTGCCGGGGCTGTGCTGGAATTCTCTGCTGCTGCTGGGCCACTCGGGGGGTCTGGCCCAGCAGGAAAGGTGACCTTGAGCCAGGAGCTTTCCTTGGCCGCAGCAAAGCCTCAGCATGGAAAGACCTTCCCAGCGCTGTGCCCTGGGCCGGGAGGGATTGTGCCACCAGAGCTGTCCCTCCATTTCTTCTGCCAGGCAGCTCTAGGACATGGAAAGTGGAGAAGCCAGAGCTGCTTCTCAGCTTTTCACAGTCCTCCAGAGGAATCCTGTGTGGGAAGCAGCCTGGGAACAGGGTTGAGGTGCCAGGGCAGGGGAATTCAGAGCCCTTTCCTCCCCCGTGGGCTGAGGCTCTGGCCCTTGCCCTTTGCAATGGCCCTGCAGCTGCCAGAGGGGCCTTTTTGGCTCAGCTGAGAGCAGTCCTGCTGCAAGGCTGTCCTCGAGCTGCTTGGGCTGCACATGTGCCCAGGGAATGCTCATTGCTTGCAGTCTCAGGTGCTGTGCGTGTGCAGGTGTAACTACTGCAGGAGGGAACAGCTCTGCTGGGGGGAGTTCTCTTTTTCTTGGTGGTTTTTCTGTTGAATGAACGTTCCCTGCCAGCTCTTCCCTGCAGAGCTCTGTAGCTGTATGTGCCACTTGTCTGTGGCACTGTGGCTCAGGAGGTGGCCAAGGGGAGCTTGGCCGAGGTGTGGGCAGAGGAATGGCCATCAGGCCAGGCTGGGGGGTCAGCGGCCGGTCAGTTGCGTTGGGTGGCCGCGGCTCTGGACGCTTGTGTGGGAGCGTGTGCAGGGCTGGAAGGCTGGGGCTGCCGCCGCTGTGTCGCAGAGCCGGGAAGGCCGGGGCTGGCCCGGCCCTGGCCCGGCCCCGCCAGTTCTGCCAGCTGCCGGCGGGGACACAAAGGGCAGCTCCGAGCTGCGGCCGCTGCGCTGCGGCCGCACAAACGCAGCGCCCGCAGAGCTCCAGGGCAAGGTGCTGGCCCTGGCTCGGGGCTGGGCCGGGGCCAGCGGCAGAAAATCAACTTGCAGCTCGGGCCCCGCAGCAGGGAGGAGCAGCAATTGCTGGGGGAGAGAGACTCTTGCCAAGGGCCTGCGGGGCCGGGCCCCAGGGAACGGCTTCCCGCTGCCCGAGGGCAGGCTGAGATGGGATGTGGGGCAGCAATGGTTCCCTGGCAGGGCGCTCAGGGCCTGGCACAGGCTGGCCCGAGAAGCTGCGGCTGCCCCCGCATCCCTGCAAGTGTCCCAGGCCGGCTCGGCCATTGGGGCTTCCTGCCCAGGAGGGCTGGGCTGGGCTGGGGCTGCTGAGGGCGGGATGGGCTCTGGCTGAGCCAGCTGAAGGCTGCGCATGATGAGGCCGGGGGGACCCCGTTGCTGAGTGGGTTCTGGGGTATCCCACATTCCTGAAGGGATTTTAGGGTATGTCCCATTCCTGAGGCATTTTTGGGGTGCCCCCCAATGCTTAGGGAGGGGTTCTGAGAGGGGGGCTCTGGTGCTTGGAAGGGGGACCTATTGTCAGGGAGCCGGGGAGCCCATTTTGGGAAGGATGCTGCTGTTTCTGGCAATGTTGAGAGGTTCTGAATGGGCTGTGGGGCCCTGGCTCTCATTTTGGGACTTGAGGTGAGCCCATGGGCACAGCAAGGGCTGAGGAGAGGTTCCAAGCTCCCATTTGGGATGGAGGGATTGAGCGGGTGCCTCCAATAAACTCAATCCCAGCCCCAATGTGTCGATGGCAGCCCCAAATGGCTCGATCCGTCAGCCCCAAGGCCTGGCTGTGGGGAGTCAGGAGCCACAGAAGGGGAATTGGTGTCCAGGAGGGATGGGATGGGATGGGATGGGATGGGATGGGATGGGATGGGATGGGATGGGATGGGATGGGATGGGATGGGATGGGGGTTGCATCATGGGGGTGGGATGAAGTTTGGGATTGATGGGGTGGTTTGAACACTTGGAGTGGGGCACTCCAGGGAGGAAAACCAGGAGCTGCTTTTGGGGAGGCACCTGCTGCTTTTTGACAATTTTAGGGCCTCTAAGTGGCTTCTGGGAGGTTGCAGTGAATTTGGGGAAAGTGCCATAAACCCCCCGCAATTTGGGGGGCTGAGGTGAAATCCCCACATTTTGGGAGGGTGAGAGGACCCTAATTGGGAGGGGATCCTGCTGCTTTGCACCCCTTCAATGGGGTGAGAAGTGGCTTGTGAGGGACGGAAGGAAGGAAGGAAGGAAGGAAGGAAGGAAGGAAGGAAGGAAGGAAGGAAGGAAGGAAGGAAGGAAGGAAGGAAGGAAGGAAGGAAGGAAGGAAGGAAGGAAGGAAGGAAGGAAGGAAAACAATGCAAGTACTGAATGAAACAAAAAAAAGATAAATAACTGAGTTCTCTTTTAAAAAATATCAATTCCCTCTGAATCCAAAGTTGCAGAAGACTTTTCTTTCCACATTTGGGTTTTGTTTTTATCTCTCATACTTTTTCTGGTTCTTTTCTTTTTTCTCTTGTTTTTAATAGATAAGACCTGCTAGGAAAGGAATGCAGAGCAAAATGAGACCCATTTCTGGCAGGCAATGAAAGTGTCGGCTCCTGGTTTGGTTGCTTTTGTGTGGATCCCTCATCTCTGTGGCACGGGGGGAATAGCAGTGCTGGGAGCCAGCAGTGGGCTCAGGAGCATCCCGCTCTGTCAGCTCTGAGCAGGTGGCACATGTCCTGCTCTCCTGCTGCCCTCCAAAGCACAGAATCCATGGGCAAGTTTAGGCCCAGCTCTGGGCACAGCCAGCATGGCCTGGGCACGGGAACGGGGGCCAAAGCGGGCGGGATCCTTCTGCAGCTGCCTGGTGGTTTCTGGTTTCTGTGCCCAGAGTGCCAGGATGTTCTTAAGAGGTGCTTGTCCATGCAGCCCTTGGACAGGCCGTCCTTGGAAGAGCTCTTCAGTGCTCCTTGGCTGCAGGGTGTTCATGTGCCCTAGAGGATGGCAGGGACCCACGGGCACAGTGTGATCCAGGGGCCTGGCAGGTAACAGCCCCACACAGCTCTTGGCAATCAGTGGCAAAGCAAAGCAGACTATTTTGTCCTGTCTGTAGCTCTGAGCAGGGAGCATCAGAAGGGAACACGCAGCTCTTGGGCTGCAGCTGAGCTGGAGGCCTGCTCTGGCAAGCACTGGTGGCCACCATCCCCCCTGGTTTTGTTTGTCTGGTTCATTGATGGCTGGGGCCCTGGGCAGAACCCTGAGAGCCTGGTGTGGCCCCAGGGAAGGAGAAGGAGCCCCTGGAGAAGCTGTACCAGGTGGGGCTGCTGCTGCTGGAGCCACCAAGGACGAGCTCAAGGACGACAACCTCTTCCTGGAGCTGGCCAGTGGCAGCTGAAGATGATGGACTTTGATTCTGGCACCTTCTCCAAAGACACGCTCCACGGCCAGTGTGCAGGTGAGTCCAGAGCCAGGGGGATGCTCCCAGAGCTGGGCATGGCACGGCCTGGCCGGGCACCAAAGGTTCCCCCTTTGCTGGGGCGGCTGCAGGGAATTCTTCAGTGGCTGCCAAACTGCTTTTGGGCTCTGGGCAGCTGCTGAGGAGGTGGCTGTGCCATGGCTGGCTGCAGGCTGGGCACATGTCCTGCCCTCCTGCTCTGCTCCCAAAGGCAGCAATGCTGGGCAGCTTTGGGCCCTGCTCTGAGCACAGCCAGCACGGCCTGGGCACTGCGGGCGGCTGGGACAAGGCCGTGAAATCCAACATCTGGCCTTGTTTGGGGCTGTATGGTCAAAGTCAGCTCCCTTGGCTCCTCCTTGAGCCCTGGCCAGGCTTAGGAGGAAGCCAAGAGGAGGATGAAAGCAGATGTTCCTGCACTAGAAGTGCTGTCAGTTTGTTTCTCCAGCACTGTCAAAGCTGGGCCCTCTCCCAGCGGGGTTGGAGCCTCAGCTGTGGCTGGAGGCAGCTGCAGGAATTCCCAGTGTCCGGGAGTGGCTCTCCAGTCCTTGGCTGGGACAGCTTCCCCCAGCTGATGGGTGGCTCTGGGTGATGGTAAAGTCTGAGGGTCACTGGGGCTGGATCTTGGTTAATCACTGCAGGCAATCTTTGGCACTGATGACTGGGGGCATTGCTGAGCTGTTCCTGCTGTGATTCTTTGCTAATGATTATGTGCTTTGCTGAGCTTATGCTTTTGTAATTCTTTGCAGATTTGCATTTTATAAATTGCACAATCCCTTCAGTAGGGTCTGTGTCTTTGGTGCTGACCCTGCCCACCAGCAAAACAGGGCCCCATCCTGCCTGAGTGTTACCTGGGAAGACAAAAACCCTCACTCCAAATGTCCCCCCCTTCCTCCTTGTTCCCCCCACTTTATACACTGGCCATGATGTCCTGTGGTCTGGGATATCCCTGGGGTCAGTTGGGGTCACCTGTCCTGGCTGTGACCCCTGCCAAGCTCCCCCTCACCCCCAGCCCCTCCCCAGCGTGGCCGGACGAGGGGCAGGAAAGGCCTTGGCTCTGTGCAAGCTCAGCAAGAACAAAACCATCTCCGTGTGAGCAACGCTGTGCTCAGCACAGAGCCAAACACAGCCCCAGAGAAAGGCCTGGCAAGGAAATTCCCTCTGCCCCAGCCCACAGCAGCACCCCATGGCCATCCACCATCACCACGGCTCCACGGGTTCCTTTCCATGGCCCCGGCCCTGGCCACGGGACCTTGGGCTGGTGGCCATGGCAGCCGACTGTGGCCCAGGGCTCAGTGCCCGTGTCCATGGCAGCAGTGCCCAGCCACGGGCCCTGAGTGCAGGTGACCGTGCCAATCCCCATGGCAGCGGGGCCAAGCGTTGGTGTCCATGGCACCAAAGTGAGGAACGGGTCCCTGTGGCCGCTGCCGTGGCATCAGCGAGTGTCAGTGCAATTGTAGCTGGCACCAGCCCCGGCACCGCTCTGTCCTGAGGGCTGCCATGGCAGCCGAGGGCAGCCCAGGTCTGCGGGCAAGTGGCCACGGACCCTGAGTGCAGCAATGGGTCCTGGGGGGGTTTCCAAGGGAACTGGAACTGATGAGGGTTGCCATGGCATCCAACCCCCTGGGATGTCACACAGCCACCCTGGGATGTCCCACAGCCAACCTGGGATGTCAAAACTCATTCTGTGATGTCACATAGCCACCCTGTGATGTCATAGACACCCTGTGATGTCATAGACACTCTGTGATGTCATGCCACCCATCTGTGATGTCACAGTCCTCTCTGTGATATCACTGTGATAGCTCTGTGATGTCACAGCAGACTCTATGATGTCATACAGCTCCCCTGTGATGTCACACAACCACTCTGTGATGTCACACAAGCACCCTGTGATGTCACAGTCCTATCTGTGATGTCACAACTCTGCACTGTGATGTCACACCAGCACCCTGTGATGTCACAGCCATCTCTGTGATGTCATAGTCTGCCCTGTGATGTCAGAGCCCAATCTGTGATGTCACAGCCAACTCTATGATGTCACAGCACCACTCTCTGATGTCACAGAGCTGCTCCATGATGTCGCCGTAGACTCTATGATGTCATACAGCCACCCTGTGATGTCACACAGCCCCTTTCTGACATCACAGCTGCTCTGTGGCTCTGTGACACAGGCACAGAGGTGTTACCAAAACTTCAGGGAAACAAAACCTCCTCAGCATCAGCGCAGCACGAAGCAGCAGCATTCTTTATTGGGCCGGATGCACGAGGGGAGAGCCCCTCCCAAAGTCATGTGTGCCGAGGTCAGGAATGTTCCTGTTTGCAGACTGTGTTTCACAGACTCATTCCCAGACTGTCCCACAATAAACACACACACGACAATCATTTCCCCAAAATCATTGCATATTTCCCCCACCCCTTTGCACATCCGTTCTTCTGCCCTGGGGCTCTCTTTGGGGGTCCCTGGTGGTCGGTGACCCCAAAGCCAGCCCTGACTGCCCAGTGAACTGGTGAAAGTTGGCACACCTGGGCTGGTTGCTGCCTACAGAATCAGCCTTGTGCGGTTCCATGGCCAGTGGCTTTTGGAGAAGAAGCATTGTATGAACCCACCAGGTGCAAACGGTTTTTCATCTGGTAAATTTCCCCCCTTGGAGGGTTGGGAAGCTTCTCTTCCCTTCAAGCCTTCGTAAGCCTCACTCTGCTCCTTTACTCACATCCCACGAGTTCCTCAGCTGCTTTCACAACCATGTTCTTTACACAGCTCAAAGCAAGTGTCACAAGCACAAGTATTGCTGGGATCCCAGTTAGACTTTGCAAAAGTCAGGCCAACCATCAGTCAGAGAAAATCCAAGTCCTTGAAATATTTTATCCAGTTACTGTCTAATCCTCCCCTTAATTCCCTGCTGGATGCAGCAACTGATTTTATCCTCTCTACCCGATCATCCAATCCAGCATCACATTTGGAATGTGCACACAACAAGTGTTGCTGTTTCAGTTCAAGAATCCACATACTCCCTGTCCATGTAACAGCAATAGGGCTAAAGCCAATCTGCTCTGTAAAGTCATTTTAGCTGTGGCTGGCAATTGTTCCTTTATTTCAGCAAGCCCCAAAGGAGCTGCATTCACTCAGGTTTCCATCTGCAGAGCCCAATGGTGTGTGGCTGCTCTGTTCCTAAAGGCAGATCTTTGCGGAGCAGAGATGAATTCTAAAATCCATCCCGCTGTAGTTCCCGCACTGGGATGTTTCCAAATTCCATCCCCTTTAACCTTTCCCCACAGTTGGGTTCCCGGTGGTGACTCCTTGCACGAGGGACGGAACGTTAATACCCCCAGTGTCCATGGTGCTCCTGATTCTCCCAGGGCCAAACGTGTGCTCCAAATTCCATCACTTCCCACCCATCCTGGGGCTCCTAAGGATCTGACCGCATCCTGCTGACACTCTGTGCCTCTCCAAGGCTTGCTGTTTGTTGGCTGAGCCCAGGTGTCACTGAGAAAGGCAGAATCATTTCTACAAACACAGCCTAGCCTCAGAGCCTGGGCCACAGCCAGGAGCTGCTGCACCTCAGGATTCCAAACAGCTCAAGTGTCTGTCCCAGGGCAATCCCACTTTTCCTTTGTCCTGGGATCCTTTGGCCTTGACCTTGTTAAATCAGGATATTTTATACCCACCTGTAAGGGGTCCCGTGGAAGGCCTGGGCTCCCTTCCCAGCCCAGACACCCCTGAACTGGCTGGAAACATTCCCATTGTCCTGTCTGAGGGTGATTCCATACTGCTGGAATTTGGCAGCTCCAGGGGCTATCAGTGCAATCTGTCAGCTGATCAATATTTCCTGAGGTAATTTCCAGATCCAGTTTGGAAATGTTACAATTCTCAGCAGTATCGTTCTTATGTGTCCATGGTAAGGAATATTCTCCTTCCATCCCTGTCCAGGTGCCCTGGGTGCTATTTCCTTCCACAAGTGTTCCCAGATTTTTGTCAAATTGCTGACTGAAGCTCCCCACGGAACTGGATTTTCTGCACAGGTTGGTGTTGGCAAACAAGCTGTTACAGGGGTCACATTCTGTCATCTGCCAACATCTTGCACTGACTTTGAAAACCGCATTTCCCTTCCCAGAAGTCAGGAACATCGTTTCTATTTTTATTATAGTTACACAATAATTGATCATCTAGATCCAATAAAGAGTATCCCCTTAGAAAATCCTATTCAATACCTAAAACAATAGGATTGATGTAAAACCCCAAACTCCATGGTGTCGGACAGTCTTGTTTCTGCTGTGTTTAATGTGTGCTTGCTGGTTTTACCCGCATGTGATGAACCCTGAGTTTGATTCCTTCTACCTTGAGTGCAGGGTAGGTTACCAGGAGGACTTGAGATGGTCCCTTCCACTTTGGCTGGATTGTTCCAAAATTCCAGGTTCTGATGTACACCGCATCTCCTGGTTGGAAAGGATGTACAGGCGAGTCCAGCCCCAATGATCTGTTGAGAACCATGCACCTTTTAAGGCTTACAAGAGTTAGTCCCAGTGCTATTAAATATTCATTGCAGCAAAACTTCTGAGACTTCCCTTGTCTTGTTGGTGCCACATGGGAAAGCTTCTGGCCATCCAGAAAAAGGATCCACCAATACCAAAATGTGCCAGTCCCCCTTCTGTCTGGGCAGTTCTGCAAAATCAGTTGGCCAAAATCACCTGGTGATTCCCATGTAACGAGCCCTGGAGGCAGCCTTCTTCCTTCAAAACCAATCCCATCTTTCTCAACAACTGATCTATTATTTTTTGCCATTTTTGTGCTTACTAGATGCCTTTGTAAACTGGCCACCATATTCTCCATTTCCTAATGTGTTTCCTGATGTTTTAGTTCCATTATACATTAATTGTGGAGCTCCAATTACCTGCCCACACGGGGTTACCAATCACCTGCTGGGATTTTCCGTAGCTGCTGCTGATGGGGCTGACTGCCTGTCCTGATCACTGGAATCTGGCTTTTGTTGCAGAACATTCAAGTTTTTGCTAGGTATTAGTGCAAGGAGAGCTTTTTCAGCACCCTCTTGAGCTGTTTGGTCAGCCAATGGAGTCCCTGGATTAACTGGGGAGTCTCCAAACCCATGGGCTTTACAAGGGCATCAGGGCCACTTCTTTTGGTTTTGGCACACTCTGCAGTAGGTGACTGATTTCTTTTTGTACTCACTGGAGACCTCTGTGCCCTTTCCTTCCATGTGGCTCCCTGGGCGTCTATTATTCCAAACCCAGAGTTCAAATCAGTCCATATGTTCACCTTTTTTCCTTCAGTGATTTCTAGGAAAGGTCATTCATTCTGCTTTTTGTGCTGATGTGTTCAAAGCTAAAGCCTGGGCTTCTATGACCTGGGTTGAGGTTCCCACTGCACACCCAGCTGCCCGTTTTCCATCCGTACCATGCTGCTCCCACCAGGGTGCAGGTCCAGTGCTGGCTCCTGGATGGGATTGCTCTCGAGGTCCCAGAGTCTGCCAGAACACACTTGTTCCATGGATCCCAGGCAGCCATAGCACAAAGATTCCAACCCTTCTCTTAGAAGGGACTCGAACACTTCCCTGTTCCAACCTTGGGTACCTTGAACCAAACCCTGCAAAGCTTTTGCTGCACCTTACAGGCAGGTCAACAGTTTACACTGGGAAAGGAAAAGGTGCCTTTATCTTACCAGGGGTCTTTCTCTGATTTCCTTTGGAGCAGGGATCAAGGGTTCTTCCCAGAATCCTTCAGTGCTGCCTGCAGGTCCTGCCATCCCTCAGATCTGTTGAAATTCAAGAGGATGAGGCCACGGGGTGTCCCAATGGTGCCTTGGTTCCATGGGCCCCACAGTGTAACCATGGTGTCCTTGGTTCTGCAGTGTCACAATGGACCCTTCATTCCATGAGGCCCCACAGTGTGGCAATGGTCCCTTGAGTCCATGAGGCCCCACAAGGTCACAATGGTCCCTTGGTTCCATGGCCCCGCACTCTCACAATGCTCTCCTTGGCTGCACAAGGTCCCGTAGTGGCACAAGGGTCTCCTTGGTGCAGAGACCAGGGCAGAAGGGTTCCACAAGGCCCCAGAGTGTCACAAGGATCTCCTTGGATCTACAGTGTCAGAACTGACCCTTGGTTACACGAGATCCTCCTGTGTCCCAAGGGCTCGTTGGTTCCACAGGGCCTGATTCTCTAACACTTCAGAGATGGTGTAGGACAGTTTCTATTTTCCCGCAGTTTGGTGACGAAAGGAGCACGCTGGGCAGAGCACGGAGATGCTGCTGCTGTCTGCTCAGGGGAAAGGGTCCAACAAGGCTGAGGGGCTGGGAGGCTGCTGGAAGGGCCGTGCCCCACATGGTACAGCTTTCCTGGGAGGCAGGGAACAGCAGGAGAGACACGCACTGCCCCACAGAGCAGCTGGGCAGGGGGACACTGGGCATGAGGAGGAGGAAATGTCCCTCCCAGGGCAGCGTGGGGGCAGAAGCACCCAGAGGGAGGATGAGCTCAGGGCATGTGTGTGTGCCCAAGGCACAGAGGGTGAGGCTGGGCACAGCTCAGGCCAGGGCTGGAGGTGGCAGGGCAGAGCTGGTGGTGGGGCAGTGAGATGGGAGTGTGCAGCCTGCAGGGACACAGCAGCAGCGGTGGGACAGCGCAGGACAAGCTGTGCTGGACATGGCCAAGGGCCCTGGCAGGGCTGGCAGTGTCCAGGAGAAGCCAAGACTTGGTGCCCAGGGTCATGGCAGCGTATCTTCCACCAAGGGCTTAGAGGACACACCTTGTCCTCAGGCCCTGGGGCCTCCTGGGAATAGCCCCAGAAAGTCTGGGCACTGTCAGCCCCCTGTCCTGCCCTCAGCATTCCCCCACATCCCAGCAGCCTCATTTGGGAATGGCTCTGCTCCAGGATGGCATGCTGCAGAGAATGCAGGTAGATTTTGTGCTCACTCCTGGCATGCAGCTGGACAATAAAGCCTGATCCAGCCCCCCCTCAGCATATGTCCGGCTCTGGCATTGGGGCGGGGCAACTTTGGGAGCAGCCCCAGCCCTGCTCCTGCTCCCGGCTGGGCACCCAGCTGCTGGGACACAGGTGTGTCCTGATGCCACCGTCTACTCCTTTGAGAAGGGGAGGACAGAGTGCATCAGGGAGTTTGGTGTGGCTTACATGCGGCAAGGAGAAGGTGCAGCCCCAAACTGGCTTTCACTTCTAGAACCTTTTGCTATTGCGGGAGCAGCTGCTGGAGCTTTTCAACCGAGCTGCAAGAGTGAAAAGTGTGATGGCATGTCTATCTGAGAAGGAAGGTTCGGTGCCGCAGCCTGTTGTGCACAATTTATATGCTGATAAGAGAAGGGGGTGCTTTTGGAACGTTTTCCTTCCTGACACTTCTGTCTCTGTGAGCTTTAGCTGCTTGGACTCAGGGATACCGAAGGTATGTGAAAGTGACTGGGATGCGAGAATCATGTTGCACAGGGAACAGGGAAGGTCAGCAAATGTTTCCTGTCCTGGCACATCTCTCAGTCTGAACTGCAGCTGCAGATGCTTCACTTCCGCCAAGGACTCTGCCACCTTGAGAGAAGGATGCGCTCTATGGAGTTGAGAAAGAAAGTGCGTCTCACTAGCTTCTTTCCTCTACTTCATAGACAGCAAAGGGGCTATGAAAGGCAGCACTGGCTTTTTGTTCTAGGACTTCTTCTTTACAAGCAGCTGCTGGATGTTTGGAAGGGGGTTTGGGATATGCAAAAATGAGAGGCTAAGATGGTAAGAGGGTAAGATGGAAGTCATCTGGCAAAAGCAGAGCTCACAAAAGGGCCAGCTGAGAAAGCTCTTGCTGCCTACAACTTCAACTGCACCCCTCAAAGCAGCAGCACACACGCTGCTCTCGGCACTTTCCTTCTCAGCTCTACGCACCATCCTAAGCCTTGCCTCTCCCACACTCAGGATCCAAAGACAACGGCACCAGGGACTGCTCACACACTAAAGGCACCAGGACAAAAGGCTCACCAGCTTGGCCTTTGCATTCCCGCTGACAGCTCCACAGCTTGAACCCAGAGAACTGCCTGCTGCCAACAGCCTTTCCAATCACTCTGAGCACCTCATGACAAGGAGCTGCAGCGTGTGGGGAATGAATCTCCAGCAGCCTCCTGCCCCAGGCTGTCCCCCGGGAGCAGCCCTGCTCCAGGCCGTGACTGCCACCTGCACAGCCAAAGGACCCAGAGCCGGTGTTACACACCACGGCTGTGCCTGGCACAGAGACACCAGTGGCCACAAAAGTGGCCATGGCACTGTCCACACACAGTCCCTGCTGCTGCTCCCCCAGCCGCTGGCACCAACTCCCAGCCACCCACTCCTAAAGCCACGGGGCCCACTGGGACACTGCGGGGGCTCGTGGAAGCCAGCGGCCATTGTGACACAGCGGGGCTGCACAGAGCCCACGGTGCTTTGTGACCCGTGGCTCCCAGGAGAGCCTTTGTGATGCTGGGGAACTACAAGGAAGCCTGGCTCCTCTGTGACACCACCACAGAAGCTCAGGGGAGCCCTGGAGACCGTGCTGATGCTATTGAACCTGATGCAACCCTGCCTCCTCTGTGACACCACAGAAGCTCTTGGAGCCCTGGAGACCGTGGTGATGCTATGGAACCTGATGCAACCCTGCCTCCTCTGTGACACCACAGAACCTCTGGGAGCCCTGGAGACCGTGCTGATGCTATGGAACCTGATGCAACCCTGCCTCCACTGTGACACCACAGAAGCTCAGGGAGCCCTGGAGACTGTGGTGATGCTATGGAACCTGATGCAACCCTGCCTCCACTGTGACACCACAGAACCTCTGGGAGCCCTGGAGACCGTGCTGATGCTATGGAACCTGATGCAACCCTGCCTCCACTGTGACACCACAGAAGCTCGGGGAGCTCTGCAGACCGTGGGGATGCTGGCGAAGCTGATGGAACCCTGGGCACCACAGTGACGCTATGGAACCTGGTGGAACCGAGGGGCCACAGTGACACTGTGGGGCCTTTTGGAAGCAACAGGACCCTGGTGGGAAGCCACGGGATGATTAATCCTGCACGAACCTGCTCCAGGTGGGCTCCTCTCTCCCGGCTTCCACAGGTGCTGCTAGGATCCCACTCCGGCACTGGCTTGGCACGGGCTCACGGCTTCCTTTGGCAATGGCTCTGCTCCAGGATGGCATGCTGCAGAGAATGCAGGTAGATTTTGTGCTCACTCCTGGCATGCAGCTGGACAATAAAGCCTGATCCAGCCCCCCCTCAGCATATGTCCGGCTCTGGCATTGGGGCGGGGCAACTTTGGGAGCAGCCCCAGCCCTGCTCCTGCTCCCGGCTGGGCACCCAGCTGCTGGGACACAGGTGTGTCCTGATGCCACCGTCTACTCCTTTGAGAAGGGGAGGACAGAGTGCATCAGGGAGTTTGGTGTGGCTTACATGCGGCAAGGAGAAGGTGCAGCCCCAAACTGGCTTTCACTTCTAGAACCTTTTGCTATTGCGGGAGCAGCTGCTGGAGCTTTTCAACCGAGCTGCAAGAGTGAAAAGTGTGATGGCATGTCTATCTGAGAAGGAAGGTTCGGTGCTGCAGCCTGTTGTGCACAATTTATATGCTGATAAGAGAAGGGGGTGCTTTTGGAACGTTTTCCTTCCTGACACTTCTGTCTCTGTGAGCTTTAGCTGCTTGGACTCAGGGATACCGAAGGTATGTGAAAGTGACTGGGATGCGAGAATCATGTTGCACAGGGAACAGGGAAGGTCAGCAAATGTTTCCTGTCCTGGCACATCTCTCAGTCTGAACTGCAGCTGCAGATGCTTCACTTCCGCCAAGGACTCTGCCACCTTGAGAGAAGGATGCGCTCTATGGAGTTGAGAAAGAAAGTGCGTCTCACTAGCTTCTTTCCTCTACTTCATAGACAGCAAAGGGGCTATGAAAGGCAGCACTGGCTTTTTGTTCTAGGACTTCTTCTTTACAAGCAGCTGCTGGATGTTTGGAAGGGGGTTTGGGATATGCAAAAATGAGAGGCTAAGATGGTAAGAGGGTAAGATGGAAGTCATCTGGCAAAAGCAGAGCTCACAAAAGGGCCAGCTGAGAAAGCTCTTGCTGCCTACAACTTCAACTGCACCCCTCAAAGCAGCAGCACACATGCTGCTCTCGGCACTTTCCTTCTCAGCTCTACGCACCATCCTAAGCCTTGCCTCTCCCACACTCAGGATCCAAAGACAACGGCACCAGGGACTGCTCACACACTAAAGGCACCAGGACAAAAGGCTCACCAGCTTGGCCTTTGCATTCCCGCTGACAGCTCCACAGCTTGAACCCAGAGAACTGCCTGCTGCCAACAGCCTTTCCAATCACTCTGAGCACCTCATGACAAGGAGTGTGGGGAATGAATCTCCAGCAGCCTCCTGCCCCAGGCTGTCCCCCGGGAGCAGCCCTGCTCCAGGCCGTGACTGCCACCTGCACAGCCAAAGGACCCAGAGCCGGTGTTACACACCACGGCTGTGCCTGGCACAGAGACACCAGTGGCCACACAAGTGGCCATGGCACTGTCCACACACAGTCCCTGCTGCTGCTCCCCCAGCCGCTGGCACCAACTCCCAGCCACCCACTCCTAAAGCCACGGGGCCCACTGGGACACTGCGGGGGCTCGTGGAAGCCAGCGGCCATTGTGACACAGCGGGGCTGCACAGAGCCCACGGTGCTTTGTGACCCGTGGCTCCCAGGAGAGCCTTTGTGATGCTGGGGAACTACAAGGAAGCCTGGCTCCTCTGTGACACCACCACAGAAGCTCAGGGGAGCCCTGGAGACCGTGCTGATGCTATGGAACCTGATGCAACCCTGCCTCCTCTGTGACACCACAGAAGCTCTTGGAGCCCTGGAGACCGTGCTGATGCTATGGAACCTGATGCAACCCTGCCTCCACTGTGACACCACAGAAGCTCAGGGAGCCCTGGAGACTGTGGTGATGCTATGGAACCTGATGCAACCCTGCCTCCACTGTGACACCACAGAACCTCTGGGAGCCCTGGAGACCGTGCTGATGCTATGGAACCTGATGCAACCCTGCCTCCACTGTGACACCACAGAAGCTCGGGGAGCTCTGCAGACCGTGGGGATGCTGGCGAAGCTGATGGAACCCTGGGCACCACAGTGACGCTATGGAACCTGGTGGAACCGAGGGGCCACAGTGACACTGTGGGGCCTTTTGGAAGCAACAGGACCCTGGTGGGAAGCCACGGGATGATTAATCCTGCACGAACCTGCTCCAGGTGGGCTCCTCTCTCCCGGCTTCCACAGGTGCTGCTAGGATCCCACTCCGGCACTGGCTTGGCACGGGCTCACGGCTTCCTTTGGCAATGGCTCTGCTCCAGGATGGCATGCTGCAGAGAATGCAGGTAGATTTTGTGCTCACTCCTGGCATGCAGCTGGACAATAAAGCCTGATCCAGCCCCCCCTCAGCATATGTCCGGCTCTGGCATTGGGGCGGGGCAACTTTGGGAGCAGCCCCAGCCCTGCTCCTGCTCCCGGCTGGGCACCCAGCTGCTGGGACACAGGTGTGTCCTGATGCCACCGTCTACTCCTTTGAGAAGGGGAGGACAGAGTGCATCAGGGAGTTTGGTGTGGCTTACATGCGGCAAGGAGAAGGTGCAGCCCCAAACTGGCTTTCACTTCTAGAACCTTTTGCTATTGCGGGAGCAGCTGCTGGAGCTTTTCAACCGAGCTGCAAGAGTGAAAAGTGTGATGGCATGTCTATCTGAGAAGGAAGGTTCGGTGCCGCAGCCTGTTGTGCACAATTTATATGCTGATAAGAGAAGGGGGTGCTTTTGGAACGTTTTCCTTCCTGACACTTCTGTCTCTGTGAGCTTTAGCTGCTTGGACTCAGGGATACCGAAGGTATGTGAAAGTGACTGGGATGCGAGAATCATGTTGCACAGGGAACAGGGAAGGTCAGCAAATGTTTCCTGTCCTGGCACATCTCTCAGTCTGAACTGCAGCTGCAGATGCTTCACTTCCGCCAAGGACTCTGCCACCTTGAGAGAAGGATGCGCTCTATGGAGTTGAGAAAGAAAGTGCGTCTCACTAGCTTCTTTCCTCTACTTCATAGACAGCAAAGGGGCTATGAAAGGCAGCACTGGCTTTTTGTTCTAGGACTTCTTCTTTACAAGCAGCTGCTGGATGTTTGGAAGGGGGTTTGGGATATGCAAAAATGAGAGGCTAAGATGGTAAGAGGGTAAGATGGAAGTCATCTGGCAAAAGCAGAGCTCACAAAAGGGCCAGCTGAGAAAGCTCTTGCTGCCTACAACTTCAACTGCACCCCTCAAAGCAGCAGCACACACGCTGCTCTCGGCACTTTCCTTCTCAGCTCTACGCACCATCCTAAGCCTTGCCTCTCCCACACTCAGGATCCAAAGACAACGGCACCAGGGACTGCTCACACACTAAAGGCACCAGGACAAAAGGCTCACCAGCTTGGCCTTTGCATTCCCGCTGACAGCTCCACAGCTTGAACCCAGAGAACTGCCTGCTGCCAACAGCCTTTCCAATCACTCTGAGCACCTCATGACAAGGAGTGTGGGGAATTAATCTCCAGCAGCCTCCTGCCCCAGGCTGTCCCCCGGGAGCAGCCCTGCTCCAGGCCGTGACTGCCACCTGCACAGCCAAAGGACCCAGAGCCGGTGTTACACACCACGGCTGTGCCTGGCACAGAGACACCAGTGGCCACACAAGTGGCCATGGCACTGTCCACACACAGTCCCTGCTGCTGCTCCCCCAGCCGCTGGCACCAACTCCCAGCCACCCACTCCTAAAGCCACGGGGCCCACTGGGACACTGCGGGGGCTCGTGGAAGCCAGCGGCCATTGTGACACAGCGGGGCTGCACAGAGCCCACGGTGCTTTGTGACCCGTGGCTCCCAGGAGAGCCTTTGTGATGCTGGGGAACTACAAGGAAGCCTGGCTCCTCTGTGACACCACCACAGAAGCTCAGGGGAGCCCTGGAGACCGTGCTGATGCTATTGAACCTGATGCAACCCTGCCTCCTCTGTGACAACACAGAAGCTCTTGGAGCCCTGGAGACCGTGCTGATGCTATGGAACCTGATGCAACCCTGCCTCCTCTGTGACACCACAGAACCTCTGGGAGCCCTGGAGACCGTGCTGATGCTATGGAACCTGATGCAACCCTGCCTCCACTGTGACACCACAGAAGCTCAGGGAGCCCTGGAGACTGTGGTGATGCTATGGAACCTGATGCAACCCTGCCTCCACTGTGACACCACAGAACCTCTGGGAGCCCTGGAGACCGTGCTGATGCTATGGAACCTGATGCAACCCTGCCTCCACTGTGACACCACAGAAGCTCGGGGAGCTCTGCAGACCGTGGGGATGCTGGCGAAGCTGACGGAACCCTGGGCACCACAGTGACGCTATGGAACCTGGTGGAACCGAGGGGCCACAGTGACACTGTGGGGCCTTTTGGAAGCAACAGGACCCTGGTGGGAAGCCACGGGATGATTAATCCTGCACGAACCTGCTCCAGGTGGGCTCCTCTCTCCCGGCTTCCACAGGTGCTGCTAGGATCCCACTCCGGCACTGGCTTGGCACGGGCTCACGGCTTCCTTTGGCAATGGCTCTGCTCCAGGATGGCATGCTGCAGAGAATGCAGGTAGATTTTGTGCTCACTCCTGGCATGCAGCTGGACAATAAAGCCTGATCCAGCCCCCCCTCAGCATATGTCCGGCTCTGGCATTGGGGCGGGGCAACTTTGGGAGCAGCCCCAGCCCTGCTCCTGCTCCCGGCTGGGCACCCAGCTGCTGGGACACAGGTGTGTCCTGATGCCACCGTCTACTCCTTTGAGAAGGGGAGGACAGAGTGCATCAGGGAGTTTGGTGTGGCTTACATGCGGCAAGGAGAAGGTGCAGCCCCAAACTGGCTTTCACTTCTAGAACCTTTTGCTATTGCGGGAGCAGCTGCTGGAGCTTTTCAACCGAGCTGCAAGAGTGAAAAGTGTGATGGCATGTCTATCTGAGAAGGAAGGTTCGGTGCCGCAGCCTGTTGTGCACAATTTATATGCTGATAAGAGAAGGGGGTGCTTTTGGAACGTTTTCCTTCCTGACACTTCTGTCTCTGTGAGCTTTAGCTGCTTGGACTCAGGGATACCGAAGGTATGTGAAAGTGACTGGGATGCGAGAATCATGTTGCACAGGGAACAGGGAAGGTCAGCAAATGTTTCCTGTCCTGGCACATCTCTCAGTCTGAACTGCAGCTGCAGATGCTTCACTTCCGCCAAGGACTCTGCCACCTTGAGAGAAGGATGCGCTCTATGGAGTTGAGAAAGAAAGTGCGTCTCACTAGCTTCTTTCCTCTACTTCATAGACAGCAAAGGGGCTATGAAAGGCAGCACTGGCTTTTTGTTCTAGGACTTCTTCTTTACAAGCAGCTGCTGGATGTTTGGAAGGGGGTTTGGGATATGCAAAAATGAGAGGCTAAGATGGTAAGAGGGTAAGATGGAAGTCATCTGGCAAAAGCAGAGCTCACAAAAGGGCCAGCTGAGAAAGCTCTTGCTGCCTACAACTTCAACTGCACCCCTCAAAGCAGCAGCACACACGCTGCTCTCGGCACTTTCCTTCTCAGCTCTACGCACCATCCTAAGCCTTGCCTCTCCCACACTCAGGATCCAAAGACAACGGCACCAGGGACTGCTCACACACTAAAGGCACCAGGACAAAAGGCTCAGCAGCTTGGCCTTTGCATTCCCGCTGACAGCTCCACAGCTTGAACCCAGAGAACTGCCTGCTGCCAACAGCCTTTCCAATCACTCTGAGCACCTCATGACAAGGAGTGTGGGGAATGAATCTCCAGCAGCCTCCTGCCCCAGGCTGTCCCCCGGGAGCAGCCCTGCTCCAGGCCGTGACTGCCACCTGCACAGCCAAAGGACCCAGAGCCGGTGTTACACACCACGGCTGTGCCTGGCACAGAGACACCAGTGGCCACACAAGTGGCCATGGCACTGTCCACACACAGTCCCTGCTGCTGCTCCCCCAGCCGCTGGCACCAACTCCCAGCCACCCACTCCTAAAGCCACGGGGCCCACTGGGACACTGCGGGGGCTCGTGGAAGCCAGCGGCCATTGTGACACAGCGGGGCTGCACAGAGCCCACGGTGCTTTGTGACCCGTGGCTCCCAGGAGAGCCTTTGTGATGCTGGGGAACTACAAGGAAGCCTGGCTCCTCTGTGACACCACCACAGAAGCTCAGGGGAGCCCTGGAGACCGTGCTGATGCTATTGAACCTGATGCAACCCTGCCTCCTCTGTGACAACACAGAAGCTCTTGGAGCCCTGGAGACCGTGCTGATGCTATGGAACCTGATGCAACCCTGCCTCCTCTGTGACACCACAGAACCTCTGGGAGCCCTGGAGACCGTGCTGATGCTATGGAACCTGATGCAACCCTGCCTCCACTGTGACACCACAGAAGCTCAGGGAGCCCTGGAGACTGTGGTGATGCTATGGAACCTGATGCAACCCTGCCTCCACTGTGACACCACAGAACCTCTGGGAGCCCTGGAGACCGTGCTGATGCTATGGAACCTGATGCAACCCTGCCTCCACTGTGACACCACAGAAGCTCGGGGAGCTCTGCAGACCGTGGGGATGCTGGCGAAGCTGACGGAACCCTGGGCACCACAGTGACGCTATGGAACCTGGTGGAACCGAGGGGCCACAGTGACACTGTGGGGCCTTTTGGAAGCAACAGGACCCTGGTGGGAAGCCACGGGATGATTAATCCTGCACGAACCTGCTCCAGGTGGGCTCCTCTCTCCCGGCTTCCACAGGTGCTGCTAGGATCCCACTCCGGCACTGGCTTGGCACGGGCTCACGGCTTCCTTTGGCAATGGCTCTGCTCCAGGATGGCATGCTGCAGAGAATGCAGGTAGATTTTGTGCTCACTCCTGGCATGCAGCTGGACAATAAAGCCTGATCCAGCCCCCCCTCAGCATATGTCCGGCTCTGGCATTGGGGCGGGGCAACTTTGGGAGCAGCCCCAGCCCTGCTCCTGCTCCCGGCTGGGCACCCAGCTGCTGGGACACAGGTGTGTCCTGATGCCACCGTCTACTCCTTTGAGAAGGGGAGGACAGAGTGCATCAGGGAGTTTGGTGTGGCTTACATGCGGCAAGGAGAAGGTGCAGCCCCAAACTGGCTTTCACTTCTAGAACCTTTTGCTATTGCGGGAGCAGCTGCTGGAGCTTTTCAACCGAGCTGCAAGAGTGAAAAGTGTGATGGCATGTCTATCTGAGAAGGAAGGTTCGGTGCCGCAGCCTGTTGTGCACAATTTATATGCTGATAAGAGAAGGGGGTGCTTTTGCAACGTTTTCCTTCCTGACACTTCTGTCTCTGTGAGCTTTAGCTGCTTGGACTCAGGGATACCGAAGGTATGTGAAAGTGACTGGGATGCGAGAATCATGTTGCACAGGGAACAGGGAAGGTCAGCAAATGTTTCCTGTCCTGGCACATCTCTCAGTCTGAACTGCAGCTGCAGATGCTTCACTTCCGCCAAGGACTCTGCCACCTTGAGAGAAGGATGCGCTCTATGGAGTTGAGAAAGAAAGTGCGTCTCACTAGCTTCTTTCCTCTACTTCATAGACAGCAAAGGGGCTATGAAAGGCAGCACTGGCTTTTTGTTCTAGGACTTCTTCTTTACAAGCAGCTGCTGGATGTTTGGAAGGGGGTTTGGGATATGCAAAAATGAGAGGCTAAGATGGTAAGAGGGTAAGATGGAAGTCATCTGGCAAAAGCAGAGCTCACAAAAGGGCCAGCTGAGAAAGCTCTTGCTGCCTACAACTTCAACTGCACCCCTCAAAGCAGCAGCACACACGCTGCTCTCGGCACTTTCCTTCTCAGCTCTACGCACCATCCTAAGCCTTGCCTCTCCCACACTCAGGATCCAAAGACAACGGCACCAGGGACTGCTCACACACTAAAGGCACCAGGACAAAAGGCTCACCAGCTTGGCCTTTGCATTCCCGCTGACAGCTCCACAGCTTGAACCCAGAGAACTGCCTGCTGCCAACAGCCTTTCCAATCACTCTGAGCACCTCATGACAAGGAGTGTGGGGAATGAATCTCCAGCAGCCTCCTGCCCCAGGCTGTCCCCCGGGAGCAGCCCTGCTCCAGGCCGTGACTGCCACCTGCACAGCCAAAGGACCCAGAGCCGGTGTTACACACCACGGCTGTGCCTGGCACAGAGACACCAGTGGCCACACAAGTGGCCATGGCACTGTCCACACACAGTCCCTGCTGCTGCTCCCCCAGCCGCTGGCACCAACTCCCAGCCACCCACTCCTAAAGCCACGGGGCCCACTGGGACACTGCGGGGGCTCGTGGAAGCCAGCGGCCATTGTGACACAGCGGGGCTGCACAGAGCCCACGGTGCTTTGTGACCCGTGGCTCCCAGGAGAGCCTTTGTGATGCTGGGGAACTACAAGGAAGCCTGGCTCCTCTGTGACACCACCACAGAAGCTCAGGGGAGCCCTGGAGACCGTGCTGATGCTATTGAACCTGATGCAACCCTGCCTCCTCTGTGACAACACAGAAGCTCTTGGAGCCCTGGAGACCGTGCTGATGCTATGGAACCTGATGCAACCCTGCCTCCTCTGTGACACCACAGAACCTCTGGGAGCCCTGGAGACCGTGCTGATGCTATGGAACCTGATGCAACCCTGCCTCCACTGTGACACCACAGAAGCTCAGGGAGCCCTGGAGACTGTGGTGATGCTATGGAACCTGATGCAACCCTGCCTCCACTGTGACACCACAGAACCTCTGGGAGCCCTGGAGACCGTGCTGATGCTATGGAACCTGATGCAACCCTGCCTCCACTGTGACACCACAGAAGCTCGGGGAGCTCTGCAGACCGTGGGGATGCTGGCGAAGCTGACGGAACCCTGGGCACCACAGTGACGCTATGGAACCTGGTGGAACCGAGGGGCCACAGTGACACTGTGGGGCCTTTTGGAAGCAACAGGACCCTGGTGGGAAGCCACGGGATGATTAATCCTGCACGAACCTGCTCCAGGTGGGCTCCTCTCTCCCGGCTTCCACAGGTGCTGCTAGGATCCCACTCCGGCACTGGCTTGGCACGGGCTCACGGCTTCCTTTGGCAATGGCTCTGCTCCAGGATGGCATGCTGCAGAGAATGCAGGTAGATTTTGTGCTCACTCCTGGCATGCAGCTGGACAATAAAGCCTGATCCAGCCCCCCCTCAGCATATGTCCGGCTCTGGCATTGGGGCGGGGCAACTTTGGGAGCAGCCCCAGCCCTGCTCCTGCTCCCGGCTGGGCACCCAGCTGCTGGGACACAGGTGTGTCCTGATGCCACCGTCTACTCCTTTGAGAAGGGGAGGACAGAGTGCATCAGGGAGTTTGGTGTGGCTTACATGCGGCAAGGAGAAGGTGCAGCCCCAAACTGGCTTTCACTTCTAGAACCTTTTGCTATTGCGGGAGCAGCTGCTGGAGCTTTTCAACCGAGCTGCAAGAGTGAAAAGTGTGATGGCATGTCTATCTGAGAAGGAAGGTTCGGTGCCGCAGCCTGTTGTGCACAATTTATATGCTGATAAGAGAAGGGGGTGCTTTTGCAACGTTTTCCTTCCTGACACTTCTGTCTCTGTGAGCTTTAGCTGCTTGGACTCAGGGATACCGAAGGTATGTGAAAGTGACTGGGATGCGAGAATCATGTTGCACAGGGAACAGGGAAGGTCAGCAAATGTTTCCTGTCCTGGCACATCTCTCAGTCTGAACTGCAGCTGCAGATGCTTCACTTCCGCCAAGGACTCTGCCACCTTGAGAGAAGGATGCGCTCTATGGAGTTGAGAAAGAAAGTGCGTCTCACTAGCTTCTTTCCTCTACTTCATAGACAGCAAAGGGGCTATGAAAGGCAGCACTGGCTTTTTGTTCTAGGACTTCTTCTTTACAAGCAGCTGCTGGATGTTTGGAAGGGGGTTTGGGATATGCAAAAATGAGAGGCTAAGATGGTAAGAGGGTAAGATGGAAGTCATCTGGCAAAAGCAGAGCTCACAAAAGGGCCAGCTGAGAAAGCTCTTGCTGCCTACAACTTCAACTGCACCCCTCAAAGCAGCAGCACACACGCTGCTCTCGGCACTTTCCTTCTCAGCTCTACGCACCATCCTAAGCCTTGCCTCTCCCACACTCAGGATCCAAAGACAACGGCACCAGGGACTGCTCACACACTAAAGGCACCAGGACAAAAGGCTCACCAGCTTGGCCTTTGCATTCCCGCTGACAGCTCCACAGCTTGAACCCAGAGAACTGCCTGCTGCCAACAGCCTTTCCAATCACTCTGAGCACCTCATGACAAGGAGTGTGGGGAATGAATCTCCAGCAGCCTCCTGCCCCAGGCTGTCCCCCGGGAGCAGCCCTGCTCCAGGCCGTGACTGCCACCTGCACAGCCAAAGGACCCAGAGCCGGTGTTACACACCACGGCTGTGCCTGGCACAGAGACACCAGTGGCCACACAAGTGGCCATGGCACTGTCCACACACAGTCCCTGCTGCTGCTCCCCCAGCCGCTGGCACCAACTCCCAGCCACCCACTCCTAAAGCCACGGGGCCCACTGGGACACTGCGGGGGCTCGTGGAAGCCAGCGGCCATTGTGACACAGCGGGGCTGCACAGAGCCCACGGTGCTTTGTGACCCGTGGCTCCCAGGAGAGCCTTTGTGATGCTGGGGAACTACAAGGAAGCCTGGCTCCTCTGTGACACCACCACAGAAGCTCAGGGGAGCCCTGGAGACCGTGCTGATGCTATTGAACCTGATGCAACCCTGCCTCCTCTGTGACACCACAGAACCTCTGGGAGCCCTGGAGACCGTGCTGATGCTATGGAACCTGATGCAACCCTGCCTCCACTGTGACACCACAGAAGCTCAGGGAGCCCTGGAGACTGTGGTGATGCTATGGAACCTGATGCAACCCTGCCTCCACTGTGACACCACAGAACCTCTGGGAGCCCTGGAGACCGTGCTGATGCTATGGAACCTGATGCAACCCTGCCTCCACTGTGACACCACAGAAGCTCGGGGAGCTCTGCAGACCGTGGGGATGCTGGCGAAGCTGACGGAACCCTGGGCACCACAGTGACGCTATGGAACCTGGTGGAACCGAGGGGCCACAGTGACACTGTGGGGCCTTTTGGAAGCAACAGGACCCTGGTGGGAAGCCACGGGATGATTAATCCTGCACGAACCTGCTCCAGGTGGGCTCCTCTCTCCCGGCTTCCACAGGTGCTGCTAGGATCCCACTCCGGCACTGGCTTGGCACGGGCTGACGGCTTCCTTTGGCAATGGCTCTGCTCCAGGATGGCATGCTGCAGAGAATGCAGGTAGATTTTGTGCTCACTCCTGGCATGCAGCTGGACAATAAAGCCTGATCCAGCCCCCCCTCAGCATATGTCCGGCTCTGGCATTGGGGCGGGGCAACTTTGGGAGCAGCCCCAGCCCTGCTCCTGCTCCCGGCTGGGCACCCAGCTGCTGGGACACAGGTGTGTCCTGATGCCACCGTCTACTCCTTTGAGAAGGGGAGGACAGAGTGCATCAGGGAGTTTGGTGTGGCTTACATGCGGCAAGGAGAAGGTGCAGCCCCAAACTGGCTTTCACTTCTAGAACCTTTTGCTATTGCGGGAGCAGCTGCTGGAGCTTTTCAACCGAGCTGCAAGAGTGAAAAGTGTGATGGCATGTCTATCTGAGAAGGAAGGTTCGGTGCCGCAGCCTGTTGTGCACAATTTATATGCTGATAAGAGAAGGGGGTGCTTTTGGAACGTTTTCCTTCCTGACACTTCTGTCTCTGTGAGCTTTAGCTGCTTGGACTCAGGGATACCGAAGGTATGTGAAAGTGACTGGGATGCGAGAATCATGTTGCACAGGGAACAGGGAAGGTCAGCAAATGTTTCCTGTCCTGGCACATCTCTCAGTCTGAACTGCAGCTGCAGATGCTTCACTTCCGCCAAGGACTCTGCCACCTTGAGAGAAGGATGCGCTCTATGGAGTTGAGAAAGAAAGTGCGTCTCACTAGCTTCTTTCCTCTACTTCATAGACAGCAAAGGGGCTATGAAAGGCAGCACTGGCTTTTTGTTCTAGGACTTCTTCTTTACAAGCAGCTGCTGGATGTTTGGAAGGGGGTTTGGGATATGCAAAAATGAGAGGCTAAGATGGTAAGAGGGTAAGATGGAAGTCATCTGGCAAAAGCAGAGCTCACAAAAGGGCCAGCTGAGAAAGCTCTTGCTGCCTACAACTTCAACTGCACCCCTCAAAGCAGCAGCACACACGCTGCTCTCGGCACTTTCCTTCTCAGCTCTACGCACCATCCTAAGCCTTGCCTCTCCCACACTCAGGATCCAAAGACAACGGCACCAGGGACTGCTCACACACTAAAGGCACCAGGACAAAAGGCTCACCAGCTTGGCCTTTGCATTCCCGCTGACAGCTCCACAGCTTGAACCCAGAGAACTGCCTGCTGCCAACAGCCTTTCCAATCACTCTGAGCACCTCATGACAAGGAGTGTGGGGAATGAATCTCCAGCAGCCTCCTGCCCCAGGCTGTCCCCCGGGAGCAGCCCTGCTCCAGGCCGTGACTGCCACCTGCACAGCCAAAGGACCCAGAGCCGGTGTTACACACCACGGCTGTGCCTGGCACAGAGACACCAGTGGCCACACAAGTGGCCATGGCACTGTCCACACACAGTCCCTGCTGCTGCTCCCCCAGCCGCTGGCACCAACTCCCAGCCACCCACTCCTAAAGCCACGGGGCCCACTGGGACACTGCGGGGGCTCGTGGAAGCCAGCGGCCATTGTGACACAGCGGGGCTGCACAGAGCCCACGGTGCTTTGTGACCCGTGGCTCCCAGGAGAGCCTTTGTGATGCTGGGGAACTACAAGGAAGCCTGGCTCCTCTGTGACACCACCACAGAAGCTCAGGGGAGCCCTGGAGACCGTGCTGATGCTATTGAACCTGATGCAACCCTGCCTCCTCTGTGACACCACAGAACCTCTGGGAGCCCTGGAGACCGTGCTGATGCTATGGAACCTGATGCAACCCTGCCTCCTCTGTGACACCACAGAACCTCTGGGAGCCCTGGAGACCGTGCTGATGCTATGGAACCTGATGCAACCCTGCCTCCACTGTGACACCACAGAAGCTCAGGGAGCCCTGGAGACTGTGGTGATGCTATGGAACCTGATGCAACCCTGCCTCCACTGTGACACCACAGAACCTCTGGGAGCCCTGGAGACCGTGCTGATGCTATGGAACCTGATGCAACCCTGCCTCCACTGTGACACCACAGAAGCTCGGGGAGCTCTGCAGACCGTGGGGATGCTGGCGAAGCTGACGGAACCCTGGGCACCACAGTGACGCTATGGAACCTGGTGGAACCGAGGGGCCACAGTGACACTGTGGGGCCTTTTGGAAGCAACAGGACCCTGGTGGGAAGCCACGGGATGATTAATCCTGCACGAACCTGCTCCAGGTGGGCTCCTCTCTCCCGGCTTCCACAGGTGCTGCTAGGATCCCACTCCGGCACTGGCTTGGCACGGGCTCACGGCTTCCTTTGGCAATGGCTCTGCTCCAGGATGGCATGCTGCAGAGAATGCAGGTAGATTTTGTGCTCACTCCTGGCATGCAGCTGGACAATAAAGCCTGATCCAGCCCCCCCTCAGCATATGTCCGGCTCTGGCATTGGGGCGGGGCAACTTTGGGAGCAGCCCCAGCCCTGCTCCTGCTCCCAGCTGGGCACCCAGCTGCTGGGACACAGGTGTGTCCTGATGCCACCGTCTACTCCTTTGAGAAGGGGAGGACAGAGTGCATCAGGGAGTTTGGTGTGGCTTACATGCGGCAAGGAGAAGGTGCAGCCCCAAACTGGCTTTCACTTCTAGAACCTTTTGCTATTGCGGGAGCAGCTGCTGGAGCTTTTCAACCGAGCTGCAAGAGTGAAAAGTGTGATGGCATGTCTATCTGAGAAGGAAGGTTCGGTGCCGCAGCCTGTTGTGCACAATTTATATGCTGATAAGAGAAGGGGGTGCTTTTGCAACGTTTTCCTTCCTGACACTTCTGTCTCTGTGAGCTTTAGCTGCTTGGACTCAGGGATACCGAAGGTATGTGAAAGTGACTGGGATGCGAGAATCATGTTGCACAGGGAACAGGGAAGGTCAGCAAATGTTTCCTGTCCTGGCACATCTCTCAGTCTGAACTGCAGCTGCAGATGCTTCACTTCCGCCAAGGACTCTGCCACCTTGAGAGAAGGATGCGCTCTATGGAGTTGAGAAAGAAAGTGCGTCTCACTAGCTTCTTTCCTCTACTTCATAGACAGCAAAGGGGCTATGAAAGGCAGCACTGGCTTTTTGTTCTAGGACTTCTTCTTTACAAGCAGCTGCTGGATGTTTGGAAGGGGGTTTGGGATATGCAAAAATGAGAGGCTAAGATGGTAAGAGGGTAAGATGGAAGTCATCTGGCAAAAGCAGAGCTCACAAAAGGGCCAGCTGAGAAAGCTCTTGCTGCCTACAACTTCAACTGCACCCCTCAAAGCAGCAGCACACACGCTGCTCTCGGCACTTTCCTTCTCAGCTCTACGCACCATCCTAAGCCTTGCCTCTCCCACACTCAGGATCCAAAGACAACGGCACCAGGGACTGCTCACACACTAAAGGCACCAGGACAAAAGGCTCACCAGCTTGGCCTTTGCATTCCCGCTGACAGCTCCACAGCTTGAACCCAGAGAACTGCCTGCTGCCAACAGCCTTTCCAATCACTCTGAGCACCTCATGACAAGGAGTGTGGGGAATGAATCTCCAGCAGCCTCCTGCCCCAGGCTGTCCCCCGGGAGCAGCCCTGCTCCAGGCCGTGACTGCCACCTGCACAGCCAAAGGACCCAGAGCCGGTGTTACACACCACGGCTGTGCCTGGCACAGAGACACCAGTGGCCACACAAGTGGCCATGGCACTGTCCACACACAGTCCCTGCTGCTGCTCCCCCAGCCGCTGGCACCAACTCCCAGCCACCCACTCCTAAAGCCACGGGGCCCACTGGGACACTGCGGGGGCTCGTGGAAGCCAGCGGCCATTGTGACACAGCGGGGCTGCACAGAGCCCACGGTGCTTTGTGACCCGTGGCTCCCAGGAGAGCCTTTGTGATGCTGGGGAACTACAAGGAAGCCTGGCTCCTCTGTGACACCACCACAGAAGCTCAGGGGAGCCCTGGAGACCGTGCTGATGCTATTGAACCTGATGCAACCCTGCCTCCTCTGTGACACCACAGAACCTCTGGGAGCCCTGGAGACCGTGCTGATGCTATGGAACCTGATGCAACCCTGCCTCCTCTGTGACACCACAGAACCTCTGGGAGCCCTGGAGACCGTGCTGATGCTATGGAACCTGATGCAACCCTGCCTCCACTGTGACACCACAGAAGCTCAGGGAGCCCTGGAGACTGTGGTGATGCTATGGAACCTGATGCAACCCTGCCTCCACTGTGACACCACAGAACCTCTGGGAGCCCTGGAGACCGTGCTGATGCTATGGAACCTGATGCAACCCTGCCTCCACTGTGACACCACAGAAGCTCGGGGAGCTCTGCAGACCGTGGGGATGCTGGCGAAGCTGACGGAACCCTGGGCACCACAGTGACGCTATGGAACCTGGTGGAACCGAGGGGCCACAGTGACACTGTGGGGCCTTTTGGAAGCAACAGGACCCTGGTGGGAAGCCACGGGATGATTAATCCTGCACGAACCTGCTCCAGGTGGGCTCCTCTCTCCCGGCTTCCACAGGTGCTGCTAGGATCCCACTCCGGCACTGGCTTGGCACGGGCTCACGGCTTCCTTTGGCAATGGCTCTGCTCCAGGATGGCATGCTGCAGAGAATGCAGGTAGATTTTGTGCTCACTCCTGGCATGCAGCTGGACAATAAAGCCTGATCCAGCCCCCCCTCAGCATATGTCCGGCTCTGGCATTGGGGCGGGGCAACTTTGGGAGCAGCCCCAGCCCTGCTCCTGCTCCCGGCTGGGCACCCAGCTGCTGGGACACAGGTGTGTCCTGATGCCACCGTCTACTCCTTTGAGAAGGGGAGGACAGAGTGCATCAGGGAGTTTGGTGTGGCTTACATGCGGCAAGGAGAAGGTGCAGCCCCAAACTGGCTTTCACTTCTAGAACCTTTTGCTATTGCGGGAGCAGCTGCTGGAGCTTTTCAACCGAGCTGCAAGAGTGAAAAGTGTGATGGCATGTCTATCTGAGAAGGAAGGTTCGGTGCCGCAGCCTGTTGTGCACAATTTATATGCTGATAAGAGAAGGGGGTGCTTTTGCAACGTTTTCCTTCCTGACACTTCTGTCTCTGTGAGCTTTAGCTGCTTGGACTCAGGGATACCGAAGGTATGTGAAAGTGACTGGGATGCGAGAATCATGTTGCACAGGGAACAGGGAAGGTCAGCAAATGTTTCCTGTCCTGGCACATCTCTCAGTCTGAACTGCAGCTGCAGATGCTTCACTTCCGCCAAGGACTCTGCCACCTTGAGAGAAGGATGCGCTCTATGGAGTTGAGAAAGAAAGTGCGTCTCACTAGCTTCTTTCCTCTACTTCATAGACAGCAAAGGGGCTATGAAAGGCAGCACTGGCTTTTTGTTCTAGGACTTCTTCTTTACAAGCAGCTGCTGGATGTTTGGAAGGGGGTTTGGGATATGCAAAAATGAGAGGCTAAGATGGTAAGAGGGTAAGATGGAAGTCATCTGGCAAAAGCAGAGCTCACAAAAGGGCCAGCTGAGAAAGCTCTTGCTGCCTACAACTTCAACTGCACCCCTCAAAGCAGCAGCACACACGCTGCTCTCGGCACTTTCCTTCTCAGCTCTACGCACCATCCTAAGCCTTGCCTCTCCCACACTCAGGATCCAAAGACAACGGCACCAGGGACTGCTCACACACTAAAGGCACCAGGACAAAAGGCTCAGCAGCTTGGCCTTTGCATTCCCGCTGACAGCTCCACAGCTTGAACCCAGAGAACTGCCTGCTGCCAACAGCCTTTCCAATCACTCTGAGCACCTCATGACAAGGAGTGTGGGGAATGAATCTCCAGCAGCCTCCTGCCCCAGGCTGTCCCCCGGGAGCAGCCCTGCTCCAGGCCGTGACTGCCACCTGCACAGCCAAAGGACCCAGAGCCGGTGTTACACACCACGGCTGTGCCTGGCACAGAGACACCAGTGGCCACACAAGTGGCCATGGCACTGTCCACACACAGTCCCTGCTGCTGCTCCCCCAGCCGCTGGCACCAACTCCCAGCCACCCACTCCTAAAGCCACGGGGCCCACTGGGACACTGCGGGGGCTCGTGGAAGCCAGCGGCCATTGTGACACAGCGGGGCTGCACAGAGCCCACGGTGCTTTGTGACCCGTGGCTCCCAGGAGAGCCTTTGTGATGCTGGGGAACTACAAGGAAGCCTGGCTCCTCTGTGACACCACCACAGAAGCTCAGGGGAGCCCTGGAGACCGTGCTGATGCTATTGAACCTGATGCAACCCTGCCTCCTCTGTGACACCACAGAACCTCTGGGAGCCCTGGAGACCGTGCTGATGCTATGGAACCTGATGCAACCCTGCCTCCACTGTGACACCACAGAAGCTCAGGGAGCCCTGGAGACTGTGGTGATGCTATGGAACCTGATGCAACCCTGCCTCCACTGTGACACCACAGAACCTCTGGGAGCCCTGGAGACCGTGCTGATGCTATGGAACCTGATGCAACCCTGCCTCCACTGTGACACCACAGAAGCTCGGGGAGCTCTGCAGACCGTGGGGATGCTGGCGAAGCTGACGGAACCCTGGGCACCACAGTGACGCTATGGAACCTGGTGGAACCGAGGGGCCACAGTGACACTGTGGGGCCTTTTGGAAGCAACAGGACCCTGGTGGGAAGCCACGGGATGATTAATCCTGCACGAACCTGCTCCAGGTGGGCTCCTCTCTCCCGGCTTCCACAGGTGCTGCTAGGATCCCACTCCGGCACTGGCTTGGCACGGGCTCACGGCTTCCTTTGGCAATGGCTCTGCTCCAGGATGGCATGCTGCAGAGAATGCAGGTAGATTTTGTGCTCACTCCTGGCATGCAGCTGGACAATAAAGCCTGATCCAGCCCCCCCTCAGCATATGTCCGGCTCTGGCATTGGGGCGGGGCAACTTTGGGAGCAGCCCCAGCCCTGCTCCTGCTCCCGGCTGGGCACCCAGCTGCTGGGACACAGGTGTGTCCTGATGCCACCGTCTACTCCTTTGAGAAGGGGAGGACAGAGTGCATCAGGGAGTTTGGTGTGGCTTACATGCGGCAAGGAGAAGGTGCAGCCCCAAACTGGCTTTCACTTCTAGAACCTTTTGCTATTGCGGGAGCAGCTGCTGGAGCTTTTCAACCGAGCTGCAAGAGTGAAAAGTGTGATGGCATGTCTATCTGAGAAGGAAGGTTCGGTGCCGCAGCCTGTTGTGCACAATTTATATGCTGATAAGAGAAGGGGGTGCTTTTGGAACGTTTTCCTTCCTGACACTTCTGTCTCTGTGAGCTTTAGCTGCTTGGACTCAGGGATACCGAAGGTATGTGAAAGTGACTGGGATGCGAGAATCATGTTGCACAGGGAACAGGGAAGGTCAGCAAATGTTTCCTGTCCTGGCACATCTCTCAGTCTGAACTGCAGCTGCAGATGCTTCACTTCCGCCAAGGACTCTGCCACCTTGAGAGAAGGATGCGCTCTATGGAGTTGAGAAAGAAAGTGCGTCTCACTAGCTTCTTTCCTCTACTTCATAGACAGCAAAGGGGCTATGAAAGGCAGCACTGGCTTTTTGTTCTAGGACTTCTTCTTTACAAGCAGCTGCTGGATGTTTGGAAGGGGGTTTGGGATATGCAAAAATGAGAGGCTAAGATGGTAAGAGGGTAAGATGGAAGTCATCTGGCAAAAGCAGAGCTCACAAAAGGGCCAGCTGAGAAAGCTCTTGCTGCCTACAACTTCAACTGCACCCCTCAAAGCAGCAGCACACACGCTGCTCTCGGCACTTTCCTTCTCAGCTCTACGCACCATCCTAAGCCTTGCCTCTCCCACACTCAGGATCCAAAGACAACGGCACCAGGGACTGCTCACACACTAAAGGCACCAGGACAAAAGGCTCACCAGCTTGGCCTTTGCATTCCCGCTGACAGCTCCACAGCTTGAACCCAGAGAACTGCCTGCTGCCAACAGCCTTTCCAATCACTCTGAGCACCTCATGACAAGGAGTGTGGGGAATTAATCTCCAGCAGCCTCCTGCCCCAGGCTGTCCCCCGGGAGCAGCCCTGCTCCAGGCCGTGACTGCCACCTGCACAGCCAAAGGACCCAGAGCCGGTGTTACACACCACGGCTGTGCCTGGCACAGAGACACCAGTGGCCACACAAGTGGCCATGGCACTGTCCACACACAGTCCCTGCTGCTGCTCCCCCAGCCGCTGGCACCAACTCCCAGCCACCCACTCCTAAAGCCACGGGGCCCACTGGGACACTGCGGGGGCTCGTGGAAGCCAGCGGCCATTGTGACACAGCGGGGCTGCACAGAGCCCACGGTGCTTTGTGACCCGTGGCTCCCAGGAGAGCCTTTGTGATGCTGGGGAACTACAAGGAAGCCTGGCTCCTCTGTGACACCACCACAGAAGCTCAGGGGAGCCCTGGAGACCGTGCTGATGCTATGGAACCTGATGCAACCCTGCCTCCTCTGTGACACCACAGAACCTCTGGGAGCCCTGGAGACCGTGCTGATGCTATGGAACCTGATGCAACCCTGCCTCCACTGTGACACCACAGAAGCTCAGGGAGCCCTGGAGACTGTGGTGATGCTATGGAACCTGATGCAACCCTGCCTCCACTGTGACACCACAGAACCTCTGGGAGCCCTGGAGACCGTGCTGATGCTATGGAACCTGATGCAACCCTGCCTCCACTGTGACACCACAGAAGCTCGGGGAGCTCTGCAGACCGTGGGGATGCTGGCGAAGCTGACGGAACCCTGGGCACCACAGTGACGCTATGGAACCTGGTGGAACCGAGGGGCCACAGTGACACTGTGGGGCCTTTTGGAAGCAACAGGACCCTGGTGGGAAGCCACGGGATGATTAATCCTGCACGAACCTGCTCCAGGTGGGCTCCTCTCTCCCGGCTTCCACAGGTGCTGCTAGGATCCCACTCCGGCACTGGCTTGGCACGGGCTCACGGCTTCCTTTGGCAATGGCTCTGCTCCAGGATGGCATGCTGCAGAGAATGCAGGTAGATTTTGTGCTCACTCCTGGCATGCAGCTGGACAATAAAGCCTGATCCAGCCCCCCCTCAGCATATGTCCGGCTCTGGCATTGGGGCGGGGCAACTTTGGGAGCAGCCCCAGCCCTGCTCCTGCTCCCGGCTGGGCACCCAGCTGCTGGGACACAGGTGTGTCCTGATGCCACCGTCTACTCCTTTGAGAAGGGGAGGACAGAGTGCATCAGGGAGTTTGGTGTGGCTTACATGCGGCAAGGAGAAGGTGCAGCCCCAAACTGGCTTTCACTTCTAGAACCTTTTGCTATTGCGGGAGCAGCTGCTGGAGCTTTTCAACCGAGCTGCAAGAGTGAAAAGTGTGATGGCATGTCTATCTGAGAAGGAAGGTTCGGTGCCGCAGCCTGTTGTGCACAATTTATATGCTGATAAGAGAAGGGGGTGCTTTTGGAACGTTTTCCTTCCTGACACTTCTGTCTCTGTGAGCTTTAGCTGCTTGGACTCAGGGATACCGAAGGTATGTGAAAGTGACTGGGATGCGAGAATCATGTTGCACAGGGAACAGGGAAGGTCAGCAAATGTTTCCTGTCCTGGCACATCTCTCAGTCTGAACTGCAGCTGCAGATGCTTCACTTCCGCCAAGGACTCTGCCACCTTGAGAGAAGGATGCGCTCTATGGAGTTGAGAAAGAAAGTGCGTCTCACTAGCTTCTTTCCTCTACTTCATAGACAGCAAAGGGGCTATGAAAGGCAGCACTGGCTTTTTGTTCTAGGACTTCTTCTTTACAAGCAGCTGCTGGATGTTTGGAAGGGGGTTTGGGATATGCAAAAATGAGAGGCTAAGATGGTAAGAGGGTAAGATGGAAGTCATCTGGCAAAAGCAGAGCTCACAAAAGGGCCAGCTGAGAAAGCTCTTGCTGCCTACAACTTCAACTGCACCCCTCAAAGCAGCAGCACACATGCTGCTCTCGGCACTTTCCTTCTCAGCTCTACGCACCATCCTAAGCCTTGCCTCTCCCACACTCAGGATCCAAAGACAACGGCACCAGGGACTGCTCACACACTAAAGGCACCAGGACAAAAGGCTCACCAGCTTGGCCTTTGCATTCCCGCTGACAGCTCCACAGCTTGAACCCAGAGAACTGCCTGCTGCCAACAGCCTTTCCAATCACTCTGAGCACCTCATGACAAGGAGTGTGGGGAATGAATCTCCAGCAGCCTCCTGCCCCAGGCTGTCCCCCGGGAGCAGCCCTGCTCCAGGCCGTGACTGCCACCTGCACAGCCAAAGGACCCAGAGCCGGTGTTACACACCACGGCTGTGCCTGGCACAGAGACACCAGTGGCCACACAAGTGGCCATGGCACTGTCCACACACAGTCCCTGCTGCTGCTCCCCCAGCCGCTGGCACCAACTCCCAGCCACCCACTCCTAAAGCCACGGGGCCCACTGGGACACTGCGGGGGCTCGTGGAAGCCAGCGGCCATTGTGACACAGCGGGGCTGCACAGAGCCCACGGTGCTTTGTGACCCGTGGCTCCCAGGAGAGCCTTTGTGATGCTGGGGAACTACAAGGAAGCCTGGCTCCTCTGTGACACCACCACAGAAGCTCAGGGGAGCCCTGGAGACCGTGCTGATGCTATTGAACCTGATGCAACCCTGCCTCCTCTGTGACACCACAGAAGCTCTTGGAGCCCTGGAGACCGTGGTGATGCTATGGAACCTGATGCAACCCTGCCTCCTCTGTGACACCACAGAACCTCTGGGAGCCCTGGAGACCGTGCTGATGCTATGGAACCTGATGCAACCCTGCCTCCACTGTGACACCACAGAAGCTCAGGGAGCCCTGGAGACTGTGGTGATGCTATGGAACCTGATGCAACCCTGCCTCCACTGTGACACCACAGAACCTCTGGGAGCCCTGGAGACCGTGCTGATGCTATGGAACCTGATGCAACCCTGCCTCCACTGTGACACCACAGAAGCTCGGGGAGCTCTGCAGACCGTGGGGATGCTGGCGAAGCTGACGGAACCCTGGGCACCACAGTGACGCTATGGAACCTGGTGGAACCGAGGGGCCACAGTGACACTGTGGGGCCTTTTGGAAGCAACAGGACCCTGGTGGGAAGCCACGGGATGATTAATCCTGCACGAACCTGCTCCAGGTGGGCTCCTCTCTCCCGGCTTCCACAGGTGCTGCTAGGATCCCACTCCGGCACTGGCTTGGCACGGGCTCACGGCTTCCTTTGGCAATGGCTCTGCTCCAGGATGGCATGCTGCAGAGAATGCAGGTAGATTTTGTGCTCACTCCTGGCATGCAGCTGGACAATAAAGCCTGATCCAGCCCCCCCTCAGCATATGTCCGGCTCTGGCATTGGGGCGGGGCAACTTTGGGAGCAGCCCCAGCCCTGCTCCTGCTCCCGGCTGGGCACCCAGCTGCTGGGACACAGGTGTGTCCTGATGCCACCGTCTACTCCTTTGAGAAGGGGAGGACAGAGTGCATCAGGGAGTTTGGTGTGGCTTACATGCGGCAAGGAGAAGGTGCAGCCCCAAACTGGCTTTCACTTCTAGAACCTTTTGCTATTGCGGGAGCAGCTGCTGGAGCTTTTCAACCGAGCTGCAAGAGTGAAAAGTGTGATGGCATGTCTATCTGAGAAGGAAGGTTCGGTGCCGCAGCCTGTTGTGCACAATTTATATGCTGATAAGAGAAGGGGGTGCTTTTGGAACGTTTTCCTTCCTGACACTTCTGTCTCTGTGAGCTTTAGCTGCTTGGACTCAGGGATACCGAAGGTATGTGAAAGTGACTGGGATGCGAGAATCATGTTGCACAGGGAACAGGGAAGGTCAGCAAATGTTTCCTGTCCTGGCACATCTCTCAGTCTGAACTGCAGCTGCAGATGCTTCACTTCCGCCAAGGACTCTGCCACCTTGAGAGAAGGATGCGCTCTATGGAGTTGAGAAAGAAAGTGCGTCTCACTAGCTTCTTTCCTCTACTTCATAGACAGCAAAGGGGCTATGAAAGGCAGCACTGGCTTTTTGTTCTAGGACTTCTTCTTTACAAGCAGCTGCTGGATGTTTGGAAGGGGGTTTGGGATATGCAAAAATGAGAGGCTAAGATGGTAAGAGGGTAAGATGGAAGTCATCTGGCAAAAGCAGAGCTCACAAAAGGGCCAGCTGAGAAAGCTCTTGCTGCCTACAACTTCAACTGCACCCCTCAAAGCAGCAGCACACACGCTGCTCTCGGCACTTTCCTTCTCAGCTCTACGCACCATCCTAAGCCTTGCCTCTCCCACACTCAGGATCCAAAGACAACGGCACCAGGGACTGCTCACACACTAAAGGCACCAGGACAAAAGGCTCACCAGCTTGGCCTTTGCATTCCCGCTGACAGCTCCACAGCTTGAACCCAGAGAACTGCCTGCTGCCAACAGCCTTTCCAATCACTCTGAGCACCTCATGACAAGGAGTGTGGGGAATGAATCTCCAGCAGCCTCCTGCCCCAGGCTGTCCCCCGGGAGCAGCCCTGCTCCAGGCCGTGACTGCCACCTGCACAGCCAAAGGACCCAGAGCCGGTGTTACACACCACGGCTGTGCCTGGCACAGAGACACCAGTGGCCACACAAGTGGCCATGGCACTGTCCACACACAGTCCCTGCTGCTGCTCCCCCAGCCGCTGGCACCAACTCCCAGCCACCCACTCCTAAAGCCACGGGGCCCACTGGGACACTGCGGGGGCTCGTGGAAGCCAGCGGCCATTGTGACACAGCGGGGCTGCACAGAGCCCACGGTGCTTTGTGACCCGTGGCTCCCAGGAGAGCCTTTGTGATGCTGGGGAACTACAAGGAAGCCTGGCTCCTCTGTGACACCACCACAGAAGCTCAGGGGAGCCCTGGAGACCGTGCTGATGCTATTGAACCTGATGCAACCCTGCCTCCTCTGTGACACCACAGAAGCTCTTGGAGCCCTGGAGACCGTGGTGATGCTATGGAACCTGATGCAACCCTGCCTCCTCTGTGACACCACAGAACCTCTGGGAGCCCTGGAGACCGTGCTGATGCTATGGAACCTGATGCAACCCTGCCTCCACTGTGACACCACAGAAGCTCAGGGAGCCCTGGAGACTGTGGTGATGCTATGGAACCTGATGCAACCCTGCCTCCACTGTGACACCACAGAACCTCTGGGAGCCCTGGAGACCGTGCTGATGCTATGGAACCTGATGCAACCCTGCCTCCACTGTGACACCACAGAAGCTCGGGGAGCTCTGCAGACCGTGGGGATGCTGGCGAAGCTGACGGAACCCTGGGCACCACAGTGACGCTATGGAACCTGGTGGAACCGAGGGGCCACAGTGACACTGTGGGGCCTTTTGGAAGCAACAGGACCCTGGTGGGAAGCCACGGGATGATTAATCCTGCACGAACCTGCTCCAGGTGGGCTCCTCTCTCCCGGCTTCCACAGGTGCTGCTAGGATCCCACTCCGGCACTGGCTTGGCACGGGCTCACGGCTTCCTTTGGCAATGGCTCTGCTCCAGGATGGCATGCTGCAGAGAATGCAGGTAGATTTTGTGCTCACTCCTGGCATGCAGCTGGACAATAAAGCCTGATCCAGCCCCCCCTCAGCATATGTCCGGCTCTGGCATTGGGGCGGGGCAACTTTGGGAGCAGCCCCAGCCCTGCTCCTGCTCCCGGCTGGGCACCCAGCTGCTGGGACACAGGTGTGTCCTGATGCCACCGTCTACTCCTTTGAGAAGGGGAGGACAGAGTGCATCAGGGAGTTTGGTGTGGCTTACATGCGGCAAGGAGAAGGTGCAGCCCCAAACTGGCTTTCACTTCTAGAACCTTTTGCTATTGCGGGAGCAGCTGCTGGAGCTTTTCAACCGAGCTGCAAGAGTGAAAAGTGTGATGGCATGTCTATCTGAGAAGGAAGGTTCGGTGCCGCAGCCTGTTGTGCACAATTTATATGCTGATAAGAGAAGGGGGTGCTTTTGGAACGTTTTCCTTCCTGACACTTCTGTCTCTGTGAGCTTTAGCTGCTTGGACTCAGGGATACCGAAGGTATGTGAAAGTGACTGGGATGCGAGAATCATGTTGCACAGGGAACAGGGAAGGTCAGCAAATGTTTCCTGTCCTGGCACATCTCTCAGTCTGAACTGCAGCTGCAGATGCTTCACTTCCGCCAAGGACTCTGCCACCTTGAGAGAAGGATGCGCTCTATGGAGTTGAGAAAGAAAGTGCGTCTCACTAGCTTCTTTCCTCTACTTCATAGACAGCAAAGGGGCTATGAAAGGCAGCACTGGCTTTTTGTTCTAGGACTTCTTCTTTACAAGCAGCTGCTGGATGTTTGGAAGGGGGTTTGGGATATGCAAAAATGAGAGGCTAAGATGGTAAGAGGGTAAGATGGAAGTCATCTGGCAAAAGCAGAGCTCACAAAAGGGCCAGCTGAGAAAGCTCTTGCTGCCTACAACTTCAACTGCACCCCTCAAAGCAGCAGCACACACGCTGCTCTCGGCACTTTCCTTCTCAGCTCTACGCACCATCCTAAGCCTTGCCTCTCCCACACTCAGGATCCAAAGACAACGGCACCAGGGACTGCTCACACACTAAAGGCACCAGGACAAAAGGCTCACCAGCTTGGCCTTTGCATTCCCGCTGACAGCTCCACAGCTTGAACCCAGAGAACTGCCTGCTGCCAACAGCCTTTCCAATCACTCTGAGCACCTCATGACAAGGAGTGTGGGGAATGAATCTCCAGCAGCCTCCTGCCCCAGGCTGTCCCCCGGGAGCAGCCCTGCTCCAGGCCGTGACTGCCACCTGCACAGCCAAAGGACCCAGAGCCGGTGTTACACACCACGGCTGTGCCTGGCACAGAGACACCAGTGGCCACACAAGTGGCCATGGCACTGTCCACACACAGTCCCTGCTGCTGCTCCCCCAGCCGCTGGCACCAACTCCCAGCCACCCACTCCTAAAGCCACGGGGCCCACTGGGACACTGCGGGGGCTCGTGGAAGCCAGCGGCCATTGTGACACAGCGGGGCTGCACAGAGCCCACGGTGCTTTGTGACCCGTGGCTCCCAGGAGAGCCTTTGTGATGCTGGGGAACTACAAGGAAGCCTGGCTCCTCTGTGACACCACCACAGAAGCTCAGGGGAGCCCTGGAGACCGTGCTGATGCTATTGAACCTGATGCAACCCTGCCTCCTCTGTGACACCACAGAAGCTCTTGGAGCCCTGGAGACCGTGCTGATGCTATGGAACCTGATGCAACCCTGCCTCCTCTGTGACACCACAGAACCTCTGGGAGCCCTGGAGACCGTGCTGATGCTATGGAACCTGATGCAACCCTGCCTCCACTGTGACACCACAGAAGCTCAGGGAGCCCTGGAGACTGTGGTGATGCTATGGAACCTGATGCAACCCTGCCTCCACTGTGACACCACAGAACCTCTGGGAGCCCTGGAGACCGTGCTGATGCTATGGAACCTGATGCAACCCTGCCTCCACTGTGACACCACAGAAGCTCGGGGAGCTCTGCAGACCGTGGGGATGCTGGCGAAGCTGACGGAACCCTGGGCACCACAGTGACGCTATGGAACCTGGTGGAACCGAGGGGCCACAGTGACACTGTGGGGCCTTTTGGAAGCAACAGGACCCTGGTGGGAAGCCACGGGATGATTAATCCTGCACGAACCTGCTCCAGGTGGGCTCCTCTCTCCCGGCTTCCACAGGTGCTGCTAGGATCCCACTCCGGCACTGGCTTGGCACGGGCTCACGGCTTCCTTTGGCAATGGCTCTGCTCCAGGATGGCATGCTGCAGAGAATGCAGGTAGATTTTGTGCTCACTCCTGGCATGCAGCTGGACAATAAAGCCTGATCCAGCCCCCCCTCAGCATATGTCCGGCTCTGGCATTGGGGCGGGGCAACTTTGGGAGCAGCCCCAGCCCTGCTCCTGCTCCCGGCTGGGCACCCAGCTGCTGGGACACAGGTGTGTCCTGATGCCACCGTCTACTCCTTTGAGAAGGGGAGGACAGAGTGCATCAGGGAGTTTGGTGTGGCTTACATGCGGCAAGGAGAAGGTGCAGCCCCAAACTGGCTTTCACTTCTAGAACCTTTTGCTATTGCGGGAGCAGCTGCTGGAGCTTTTCAACCGAGCTGCAAGAGTGAAAAGTGTGATGGCATGTCTATCTGAGAAGGAAGGTTCGGTGCCGCAGCCTGTTGTGCACAATTTATATGCTGATAAGAGAAGGGGGTGCTTTTGGAACGTTTTCCTTCCTGACACTTCTGTCTCTGTGAGCTTTAGCTGCTTGGACTCAGGGATACCGAAGGTATGTGAAAGTGACTGGGATGCGAGAATCATGTTGCACAGGGAACAGGGAAGGTCAGCAAATGTTTCCTGTCCTGGCACATCTCTCAGTCTGAACTGCAGCTGCAGATGCTTCACTTCCGCCAAGGACTCTGCCACCTTGAGAGAAGGATGCGCTCTATGGAGTTGAGAAAGAAAGTGCGTCTCACTAGCTTCTTTCCTCTACTTCATAGACAGCAAAGGGGCTATGAAAGGCAGCACTGGCTTTTTGTTCTAGGACTTCTTCTTTACAAGCAGCTGCTGGATGTTTGGAAGGGGGTTTGGGATATGCAAAAATGAGAGGCTAAGATGGTAAGAGGGTAAGATGGAAGTCATCTGGCAAAAGCAGAGCTCACAAAAGGGCCAGCTGAGAAAGCTCTTGCTGCCTACAACTTCAACTGCACCCCTCAAAGCAGCAGCACACACGCTGCTCTCGGCACTTTCCTTCTCAGCTCTACGCACCATCCTAAGCCTTGCCTCTCCCACACTCAGGATCCAAAGACAACGGCACCAGGGACTGCTCACACACTAAAGGCACCAGGACAAAAGGCTCACCAGCTTGGCCTTTGCATTCCCGCTGACAGCTCCACAGCTTGAACCCAGAGAACTGCCTGCTGCCAACAGCCTTTCCAATCACTCTGAGCACCTCATGACAAGGAGTGTGGGGAATGAATCTCCAGCAGCCTCCTGCCCCAGGCTGTCCCCCGGGAGCAGCCCTGCTCCAGGCCGTGACTGCCACCTGCACAGCCAAAGGACCCAGAGCCGGTGTTACACACCACGGCTGTGCCTGGCACAGAGACACCAGTGGCCACACAAGTGGCCATGGCACTGTCCACACACAGTCCCTGCTGCTGCTCCCCCAGCCGCTGGCACCAACTCCCAGCCACCCACTCCTAAAGCCACGGGGCCCACTGGGACACTGCGGGGGCTCGTGGAAGCCAGCGGCCATTGTGACACAGCGGGGCTGCACAGAGCCCACGGTGCTTTGTGACCCGTGGCTCCCAGGAGAGCCTTTGTGATGCTGGGGAACTACAAGGAAGCCTGGCTCCTCTGTGACACCACCACAGAAGCTCAGGGGAGCCCTGGAGACCGTGCTGATGCTATTGAACCTGATGCAACCCTGCCTCCTCTGTGACACCACAGAAGCTCTTGGAGCCCTGGAGACCGTGCTGATGCTATGGAACCTGATGCAACCCTGCCTCCTCTGTGACACCACAGAACCTCTGGGAGCCCTGGAGACCGTGCTGATGCTATGGAACCTGATGCAACCCTGCCTCCACTGTGACACCACAGAAGCTCAGGGAGCCCTGGAGACTGTGGTGATGCTATGGAACCTGATGCAACCCTGCCTCCACTGTGACACCACAGAACCTCTGGGAGCCCTGGAGACCGTGCTGATGCTATGGAACCTGATGCAACCCTGCCTCCACTGTGACACCACAGAAGCTCGGGGAGCTCTGCAGACCGTGGGGATGCTGGCGAAGCTGACGGAACCCTGGGCACCACAGTGACGCTATGGAACCTGGTGGAACCGAGGGGCCACAGTGACACTGTGGGGCCTTTTGGAAGCAACAGGACCCTGGTGGGAAGCCACGGGATGATTAATCCTGCACGAACCTGCTCCAGGTGGGCTCCTCTCTCCCGGCTTCCACAGGTGCTGCTAGGATCCCACTCCGGCACTGGCTTGGCACGGGCTCACGGCTTCCTTTGGCAATGGCTCTGCTCCAGGATGGCATGCTGCAGAGAATGCAGGTAGATTTTGTGCTCACTCCTGGCATGCAGCTGGACAATAAAGCCTGATCCAGCCCCCCCTCAGCATATGTCCGGCTCTGGCATTGGGGCGGGGCAACTTTGGGAGCAGCCCCAGCCCTGCTCCTGCTCCCGGCTGGGCACCCAGCTGCTGGGACACAGGTGTGTCCTGATGCCACCGTCTACTCCTTTGAGAAGGGGAGGACAGAGTGCATCAGGGAGTTTGGTGTGGCTTACATGCGGCAAGGAGAAGGTGCAGCCCCAAACTGGCTTTCACTTCTAGAACCTTTTGCTATTGCGGGAGCAGCTGCTGGAGCTTTTCAACCGAGCTGCAAGAGTGAAAAGTGTGATGGCATGTCTATCTGAGAAGGAAGGTTCGGTGCCGCAGCCTGTTGTGCACAATTTATATGCTGATAACAGAAGGGGGTGCTTTTGCAACGTTTTCCTTCCTGACACTTCTGTCTCTGTGAGCTTTAGCTGCTTGGACTCAGGGATACCGAAGGTATGTGAAAGTGACTGGGATGCGAGAATCATGTTGCACAGGGAACAGGGAAGGTCAGCAAATGTTTCCTGTCCTGGCACATCTCTCAGTCTGAACTGCAGCTGCAGATGCTTCACTTCCGCCAAGGACTCTGCCACCTTGAGAGAAGGATGCGCTCTATGGAGTTGAGAAAGAAAGTGCGTCTCACTAGCTTCTTTCCTCTACTTCATAGACAGCAAAGGGGCTATGAAAGGCAGCACTGGCTTTTTGTTCTAGGACTTCTTCTTTACAAGCAGCTGCTGGATGTTTGGAAGGGGGTTTGGGATATGCAAAAATGAGAGGCTAAGATGGTAAGAGGGTAAGATGGAAGTCATCTGGCAAAAGCAGAGCTCACAAAAGGGCCAGCTGAGAAAGCTCTTGCTGCCTACAACTTCAACTGCACCCCTCAAAGCAGCAGCACACACGCTGCTCTCGGCACTTTCCTTCTCAGCTCTACGCACCATCCTAAGCCTTGCCTCTCCCACACTCAGGATCCAAAGACAACGGCACCAGGGACTGCTCACACACTAAAGGCACCAGGACAAAAGGCTCACCAGCTTGGCCTTTGCATTCCCGCTGACAGCTCCACAGCTTGAACCCAGAGAACTGCCTGCTGCCAACAGCCTTTCCAATCACTCTGAGCACCTCATGACAAGGAGTGTGGGGAATGAATCTCCAGCAGCCTCCTGCCCCAGGCTGTCCCCCGGGAGCAGCCCTGCTCCAGGCCGTGACTGCCACCTGCACAGCCAAAGGACCCAGAGCCGGTGTTACACACCACGGCTGTGCCTGGCACAGAGACACCAGTGGCCACACAAGTGGCCATGGCACTGTCCACACACAGTCCCTGCTGCTGCTCCCCCAGCCGCTGGCACCAACTCCCAGCCACCCACTCCTAAAGCCACGGGGCCCACTGGGACACTGCGGGGGCTCGTGGAAGCCAGCGGCCATTGTGACACAGCGGGGCTGCACAGAGCCCACGGTGCTTTGTGACCCGTGGCTCCCAGGAGAGCCTTTGTGATGCTGGGGAACTACAAGGAAGCCTGGCTCCTCTGTGACACCACCACAGAAGCTCAGGGGAGCCCTGGAGACCGTGCTGATGCTATTGAACCTGATGCAACCCTGCCTCCTCTGTGACAACACAGAAGCTCTTGGAGCCCTGGAGACCGTGCTGATGCTATGGAACCTGATGCAACCCTGCCTCCTCTGTGACACCACAGAACCTCTGGGAGCCCTGGAGACCGTGCTGATGCTATGGAACCTGATGCAACCCTGCCTCCACTGTGACACCACAGAAGCTCAGGGAGCCCTGGAGACTGTGGTGATGCTATGGAACCTGATGCAACCCTGCCTCCACTGTGACACCACAGAACCTCTGGGAGCCCTGGAGACCGTGCTGATGCTATGGAACCTGATGCAACCCTGCCTCCACTGTGACACCACAGAAGCTCGGGGAGCTCTGCAGACCGTGGGGATGCTGGCGAAGCTGACGGAACCCTGGGCACCACAGTGACGCTATGGAACCTGGTGGAACCGAGGGGCCACAGTGACACTGTGGGGCCTTTTGGAAGCAACAGGACCCTGGTGGGAAGCCACGGGATGATTAATCCTGCACGAACCTGCTCCAGGTGGGCTCCTCTCTCCCGGCTTCCACAGGTGCTGCTAGGATCCCACTCCGGCACTGGCTTGGCACGGGCTCACGGCTTCCTTTGGCAATGGCTCTGCTCCAGGATGGCATGCTGCAGAGAATGCAGGTAGATTTTGTGCTCACTCCTGGCATGCAGCTGGACAATAAAGCCTGATCCAGCCCCCCCTCAGCATATGTCCGGCTCTGGCATTGGGGCGGGGCAACTTTGGGAGCAGCCCCAGCCCTGCTCCTGCTCCCGGCTGGGCACCCAGCTGCTGGGACACAGGTGTGTCCTGATGCCACCGTCTACTCCTTTGAGAAGGGGAGGACAGAGTGCATCAGGGAGTTTGGTGTGGCTTACATGCGGCAAGGAGAAGGTGCAGCCCCAAACTGGCTTTCACTTCTAGAACCTTTTGCTATTGCGGGAGCAGCTGCTGGAGCTTTTCAACCGAGCTGCAAGAGTGAAAAGTGTGATGGCATGTCTATCTGAGAAGGAAGGTTCGGTGCCGCAGCCTGTTGTGCACAATTTATATGCTGATAAGAGAAGGGGGTGCTTTTGCAACGTTTTCCTTCCTGACACTTCTGTCTCTGTGAGCTTTAGCTGCTTGGACTCAGGGATACCGAAGGTATGTGAAAGTGACTGGGATGCGAGAATCATGTTGCACAGGGAACAGGGAAGGTCAGCAAATGTTTCCTGTCCTGGCACATCTCTCAGTCTGAACTGCAGCTGCAGATGCTTCACTTCCGCCAAGGACTCTGCCACCTTGAGAGAAGGATGCGCTCTATGGAGTTGAGAAAGAAAGTGCGTCTCACTAGCTTCTTTCCTCTACTTCATAGACAGCAAAGGGGCTATGAAAGGCAGCACTGGCTTTTTGTTCTAGGACTTCTTCTTTACAAGCAGCTGCTGGATGTTTGGAAGGGGGTTTGGGATATGCAAAAATGAGAGGCTAAGATGGTAAGAGGGTAAGATGGAAGTCATCTGGCAAAAGCAGAGCTCACAAAAGGGCCAGCTGAGAAAGCTCTTGCTGCCTACAACTTCAACTGCACCCCTCAAAGCAGCAGCACACACGCTGCTCTCGGCACTTTCCTTCTCAGCTCTACGCACCATCCTAAGCCTTGCCTCTCCCACACTCAGGATCCAAAGACAACGGCACCAGGGACTGCTCACACACTAAAGGCACCAGGACAAAAGGCTCACCAGCTTGGCCTTTGCATTCCCGCTGACAGCTCCACAGCTTGAACCCAGAGAACTGCCTGCTGCCAACAGCCTTTCCAATCACTCTGAGCACCTCATGACAAGGAGTGTGGGGAATGAATCTCCAGCAGCCTCCTGCCCCAGGCTGTCCCCCGGGAGCAGCCCTGCTCCAGGCCGTGACTGCCACCTGCACAGCCAAAGGACCCAGAGCCGGTGTTACACACCACGGCTGTGCCTGGCACAGAGACACCAGTGGCCACACAAGTGGCCATGGCACTGTCCACACACAGTCCCTGCTGCTGCTCCCCCAGCCGCTGGCACCAACTCCCAGCCACCCACTCCTAAAGCCACGGGGCCCACTGGGACACTGCGGGGGCTCGTGGAAGCCAGCGGCCATTGTGACACAGCGGGGCTGCACAGAGCCCACGGTGCTTTGTGACCCGTGGCTCCCAGGAGAGCCTTTGTGATGCTGGGGAACTACAAGGAAGCCTGGCTCCTCTGTGACACCACCACAGAAGCTCAGGGGAGCCCTGGAGACCGTGCTGATGCTATTGAACCTGATGCAACCCTGCCTCCTCTGTGACACCACAGAAGCTCTGGGAGCCCTGGAGACCGTGCTGATGCTATGGAACCTGATGCAACCCTGCCTCCACTGTGACACCACAGAAGCTCAGGGAGCCCTGGAGACTGTGGTGATGCTATGGAACCTGATGCAACCCTGCCTCCACTGTGACACCACAGAACCTCTGGGAGCCCTGGAGACCGTGCTGATGCTATGGAACCTGATGCAACCCTGCCTCCACTGTGACACCACAGAAGCTCGGGGAGCTCTGCAGACCGTGGGGATGCTGGCGAAGCTGACGGAACCCTGGGCACCACAGTGACGCTATGGAACCTGGTGGAACCGAGGGGCCACAGTGACACTGTGGGGCCTTTTGGAAGCAACAGGACCCTGGTGGGAAGCCACGGGATGATTAATCCTGCACGAACCTGCTCCAGGTGGGCTCCTCTCTCCCGGCTTCCACAGGTGCTGCTAGGATCCCACTCCGGCACTGGCTTGGCACGGGCTCACGGCTTCCTTTGGCAATGGCTCTGCTCCAGGATGGCATGCTGCAGAGAATGCAGGTAGATTTTGTGCTCACTCCTGGCATGCAGCTGGACAATAAAGCCTGATCCAGCCCCCCCTCAGCATATGTCCGGCTCTGGCATTGGGGCGGGGCAACTTTGGGAGCAGCCCCAGCCCTGCTCCTGCTCCCGGCTGGGCACCCAGCTGCTGGGACACAGGTGTGTCCTGATGCCACCGTCTACTCCTTTGAGAAGGGGAGGACAGAGTGCATCAGGGAGTTTGGTGTGGCTTACATGCGGCAAGGAGAAGGTGCAGCCCCAAACTGGCTTTCACTTCTAGAACCTTTTGCTATTGCGGGAGCAGCTGCTGGAGCTTTTCAACCGAGCTGCAAGAGTGAAAAGTGTGATGGCATGTCTATCTGAGAAGGAAGGTTCGGTGCCGCAGCCTGTTGTGCACAATTTATATGCTGATAAGAGAAGGGGGTGCTTTTGCAACGTTTTCCTTCCTGACACTTCTGTCTCTGTGAGCTTTAGCTGCTTGGACTCAGGGATACCGAAGGTATGTGAAAGTGACTGGGATGCGAGAATCATGTTGCACAGGGAACAGGGAAGGTCAGCAAATGTTTCCTGTCCTGGCACATCTCTCAGTCTGAACTGCAGCTGCAGATGCTTCACTTCCGCCAAGGACTCTGCCACCTTGAGAGAAGGATGCGCTCTATGGAGTTGAGAAAGAAAGTGCGTCTCACTAGCTTCTTTCCTCTACTTCATAGACAGCAAAGGGGCTATGAAAGGCAGCACTGGCTTTTTGTTCTAGGACTTCTTCTTTACAAGCAGCTGCTGGATGTTTGGAAGGGGGTTTGGGATATGCAAAAATGAGAGGCTAAGATGGTAAGAGGGTAAGATGGAAGTCATCTGGCAAAAGCAGAGCTCACAAAAGGGCCAGCTGAGAAAGCTCTTGCTGCCTACAACTTCAACTGCACCCCTCAAAGCAGCAGCACACACGCTGCTCTCGGCACTTTCCTTCTCAGCTCTACGCACCATCCTAAGCCTTGCCTCTCCCACACTCAGGATCCAAAGACAACGGCACCAGGGACTGCTCACACACTAAAGGCACCAGGACAAAAGGCTCACCAGCTTGGCCTTTGCATTCCCGCTGACAGCTCCACAGCTTGAACCCAGAGAACTGCCTGCTGCCAACAGCCTTTCCAATCACTCTGAGCACCTCATGACAAGGAGTGTGGGGAATGAATCTCCAGCAGCCTCCTGCCCCAGGCTGTCCCCCGGGAGCAGCCCTGCTCCAGGCCGTGACTGCCACCTGCACAGCCAAAGGACCCAGAGCCGGTGTTACACACCACGGCTGTGCCTGGCACAGAGACACCAGTGGCCACACAAGTGGCCATGGCACTGTCCACACACAGTCCCTGCTGCTGCTCCCCCAGCCGCTGGCACCAACTCCCAGCCACCCACTCCTAAAGCCACGGGGCCCACTGGGACACTGCGGGGGCTCGTGGAAGCCAGCGGCCATTGTGACACAGCGGGGCTGCACAGAGCCCACGGTGCTTTGTGACCCGTGGCTCCCAGGAGAGCCTTTGTGATGCTGGGGAACTACAAGGAAGCCTGGCTCCTCTGTGACACCACCACAGAAGCTCAGGGGAGCCCTGGAGACCGTGCTGATGCTATTGAACCTGATGCAACCCTGCCTCCTCTGTGACAACACAGAAGCTCTTGGAGCCCTGGAGACCGTGCTGATGCTATGGAACCTGATGCAACCCTGCCTCCTCTGTGACACCACAGAACCTCTGGGAGCCCTGGAGACCGTGCTGATGCTATGGAACCTGATGCAACCCTGCCTCCACTGTGACACCACAGAAGCTCAGGGAGCCCTGGAGACTGTGGTGATGCTATGGAACCTGATGCAACCCTGCCTCCACTGTGACACCACAGAACCTCTGGGAGCCCTGGAGACCGTGCTGATGCTATGGAACCTGATGCAACCCTGCCTCCACTGTGACACCACAGAAGCTCGGGGAGCTCTGCAGACCGTGGGGATGCTGGCGAAGCTGACGGAACCCTGGGCTCCACAGTGACGCTATGGAACCTGGTGGAACCGAGGGGCCACAGTGACACTGTGGGGCCTTTTGGAAGCAACAGGACCCTGGTGGGAAGCCACGGGATGATTAATCCTGCACGAACCTGCTCCAGGTGGGCTCCTCTCTCCCGGCTTCCACAGGTGCTGCTAGGATCCCACTCCGGCACTGGCTTGGCACGGGCTCACGGCTTCCTTTGGCAATGGCTCTGCTCCAGGATGGCATGCTGCAGAGAATGCAGGTAGATTTTGTGCTCACTCCTGGCATGCAGCTGGACAATAAAGCCTGATCCAGCCCCCCCTCAGCATATGTCCGGCTCTGGCATTGGGGCGGGGCAACTTTGGGAGCAGCCCCAGCCCTGCTCCTGCTCCCGGCTGGGCACCCAGCTGCTGGGACACAGGTGTGTCCTGATGCCACCGTCTACTCCTTTGAGAAGGGGAGGACAGAGTGCATCAGGGAGTTTGGTGTGGCTTACATGCGGCAAGGAGAAGGTGCAGCCCCAAACTGGCTTTCACTTCTAGAACCTTTTGCTATTGCGGGAGCAGCTGCTGGAGCTTTTCAACCGAGCTGCAAGAGTGAAAAGTGTGATGGCATGTCTATCTGAGAAGGAAGGTTCGGTGCCGCAGCCTGTTGTGCACAATTTATATGCTGATAAGAGAAGGGGGTGCTTTTGGAACGTTTTCCTTCCTGACACTTCTGTCTCTGTGAGCTTTAGCTGCTTGGACTCAGGGATACCGAAGGTATGTGAAAGTGACTGGGATGCGAGAATCATGTTGCACAGGGAACAGGGAAGGTCAGCAAATGTTTCCTGTCCTGGCACATCTCTCAGTCTGAACTGCAGCTGCAGATGCTTCACTTCCGCCAAGGACTCTGCCACCTTGAGAGAAGGATGCGCTCTATGGAGTTGAGAAAGAAAGTGCGTCTCACTAGCTTCTTTCCTCTACTTCATAGACAGCAAAGGGGCTATGAAAGGCAGCACTGGCTTTTTGTTCTAGGACTTCTTCTTTACAAGCAGCTGCTGGATGTTTGGAAGGGGGTTTGGGATATGCAAAAATGAGAGGCTAAGATGGTAAGAGGGTAAGATGGAAGTCATCTGGCAAAAGCAGAGCTCACAAAAGGGCCAGCTGAGAAAGCTCTTGCTGCCTACAACTTCAACTGCACCCCTCAAAGCAGCAGCACACACGCTGCTCTCGGCACTTTCCTTCTCAGCTCTACGCACCATCCTAAGCCTTGCCTCTCCCACACTCAGGATCCAAAGACAACGGCACCAGGGACTGCTCACACACTAAAGGCACCAGGACAAAAGGCTCACCAGCTTGGCCTTTGCATTCCCGCTGACAGCTCCACAGCTTGAACCCAGAGAACTGCCTGCTGCCAACAGCCTTTCCAATCACTCTGAGCACCTCATGACAAGGAGTGTGGGGAATGAATCTCCAGCAGCCTCCTGCCCCAGGCTGTCCCCCGGGAGCAGCCCTGCTCCAGGCCGTGACTGCCACCTGCACAGCCAAAGGACCCAGAGCCGGTGTTACACACCACGGCTGTGCCTGGCACAGAGACACCAGTGGCCACACAAGTGGCCATGGCACTGTCCACACACAGTCCCTGCTGCTGCTCCCCCAGCCGCTGGCACCAACTCCCAGCCACCCACTCCTAAAGCCACGGGGCCCACTGGGACACTGCGGGGGCTCGTGGAAGCCAGCGGCCATTGTGACACAGCGGGGCTGCACAGAGCCCACGGTGCTTTGTGACCCGTGGCTCCCAGGAGAGCCTTTGTGATGCTGGGGAACTACAAGGAAGCCTGGCTCCTCTGTGACACCACCACAGAAGCTCAGGGGAGCCCTGGAGACCGTGCTGATGCTATTGAACCTGATGCAACCCTGCCTCCTCTGTGACAACACAGAAGCTCTTGGAGCCCTGGAGACCGTGCTGATGCTATGGAACCTGATGCAACCCTGCCTCCTCTGTGACACCACAGAACCTCTGGGAGCCCTGGAGACCGTGCTGATGCTATGGAACCTGATGCAACCCTGCCTCCACTGTGACACCACAGAAGCTCAGGGAGCCCTGGAGACTGTGGTGATGCTATGGAACCTGATGCAACCCTGCCTCCACTGTGACACCACAGAACCTCTGGGAGCCCTGGAGACCGTGCTGATGCTATGGAACCTGATGCAACCCTGCCTCCACTGTGACACCACAGAAGCTCGGGGAGCTCTGCAGACCGTGGGGATGCTGGCGAAGCTGACGGAACCCTGGGCTCCACAGTGACGCTATGGAACCTGGTGGAACCGAGGGGCCACAGTGACACTGTGGGGCCTTTTGGAAGCAACAGGACCCTGGTGGGAAGCCACGGGATGATTAATCCTGCACGAACCTGCTCCAGGTGGGCTCCTCTCTCCCGGCTTCCACAGGTGCTGCTAGGATCCCACTCCGGCACTGGCTTGGCACGGGCTCACGGCTTCCTTTGGCAATGGCTCTGCTCCAGGATGGCATGCTGCAGAGAATGCAGGTAGATTTTGTGCTCACTCCTGGCATGCAGCTGGACAATAAAGCCTGATCCAGCCCCCCCTCAGCATATGTCCGGCTCTGGCATTGGGGCGGGGCAACTTTGGGAGCAGCCCCAGCCCTGCTCCTGCTCCCGGCTGGGCACCCAGCTGCTGGGACACAGGTGTGTCCTGATGCCACCGTCTACTCCTTTGAGAAGGGGAGGACAGAGTGCATCAGGGAGTTTGGTGTGGCTTACATGCGGCAAGGAGAAGGTGCAGCCCCAAACTGGCTTTCACTTCTAGAACCTTTTGCTATTGCGGGAGCAGCTGCTGGAGCTTTTCAACCGAGCTGCAAGAGTGAAAAGTGTGATGGCATGTCTATCTGAGAAGGAAGGTTCGGTGCCGCAGCCTGTTGTGCACAATTTATATGCTGATAAGAGAAGGGGGTGCTTTTGCAACGTTTTCCTTCCTGACACTTCTGTCTCTGTGAGCTTTAGCTGCTTGGACTCAGGGATACCGAAGGTATGTGAAAGTGACTGGGATGCGAGAATCATGTTGCACAGGGAACAGGGAAGGTCAGCAAATGTTTCCTGTCCTGGCACATCTCTCAGTCTGAACTGCAGCTGCAGATGCTTCACTTCCGCCAAGGACTCTGCCACCTTGAGAGAAGGATGCGCTCTATGGAGTTGAGAAAGAAAGTGCGTCTCACTAGCTTCTTTCCTCTACTTCATAGACAGCAAAGGGGCTATGAAAGGCAGCACTGGCTTTTTGTTCTAGGACTTCTTCTTTACAAGCAGCTGCTGGATGTTTGGAAGGGGGTTTGGGATATGCAAAAATGAGAGGCTAAGATGGTAAGAGGGTAAGATGGAAGTCATCTGGCAAAAGCAGAGCTCACAAAAGGGCCAGCTGAGAAAGCTCTTGCTGCCTACAACTTCAACTGCACCCCTCAAAGCAGCAGCACACACGCTGCTCTCGGCACTTTCCTTCTCAGCTCTACGCACCATCCTAAGCCTTGCCTCTCCCACACTCAGGATCCAAAGACAACGGCACCAGGGACTGCTCACACACTAAAGGCACCAGGACAAAAGGCTCACCAGCTTGGCCTTTGCATTCCCGCTGACAGCTCCACAGCTTGAACCCAGAGAACTGCCTGCTGCCAACAGCCTTTCCAATCACTCTGAGCACCTCATGACAAGGAGTGTGGGGAATGAATCTCCAGCAGCCTCCTGCCCCAGGCTGTCCCCCGGGAGCAGCCCTGCTCCAGGCCGTGACTGCCACCTGCACAGCCAAAGGACCCAGAGCCGGTGTTACACACCACGGCTGTGCCTGGCACAGAGACACCAGTGGCCACACAAGTGGCCATGGCACTGTCCACACACAGTCCCTGCTGCTGCTCCCCCAGCCGCTGGCACCAACTCCCAGCCACCCACTCCTAAAGCCACGGGGCCCACTGGGACACTGCGGGGGCTCGTGGAAGCCAGCGGCCATTGTGACACAGCGGGGCTGCACAGAGCCCACGGTGCTTTGTGACCCGTGGCTCCCAGGAGAGCCTTTGTGATGCTGGGGAACTACAAGGAAGCCTGGCTCCTCTGTGACACCACCACAGAAGCTCAGGGGAGCCCTGGAGACCGTGCTGATGCTATTGAACCTGATGCAACCCTGCCTCCTCTGTGACACCACAGAACCTCTGGGAGCCCTGGAGACCGTGCTGATGCTATGGAACCTGATGCAACCCTGCCTCCACTGTGACACCACAGAAGCTCAGGGAGCCCTGGAGACTGTGGTGATGCTATGGAACCTGATGCAACCCTGCCTCCACTGTGACACCACAGAACCTCTGGGAGCCCTGGAGACCGTGCTGATGCTATGGAACCTGATGCAACCCTGCCTCCACTGTGACACCACAGAAGCTCGGGGAGCTCTGCAGACCGTGGGGATGCTGGCGAAGCTGACGGAACCCTGGGCACCACAGTGACGCTATGGAACCTGGTGGAACCGAGGGGCCACAGTGACACTGTGGGGCCTTTTGGAAGCAACAGGACCCTGGTGGGAAGCCACGGGATGATTAATCCTGCACGAACCTGCTCCAGGTGGGCTCCTCTCTCCCGGCTTCCACAGGTGCTGCTAGGATCCCACTCCGGCACTGGCTTGGCACGGGCTCACGGCTTCCTTTGGCAATGGCTCTGCTCCAGGATGGCATGCTGCAGAGAATGCAGGTAGATTTTGTGCTCACTCCTGGCATGCAGCTGGACAATAAAGCCTGATCCAGCCCCCCCTCAGCATATGTCCGGCTCTGGCATTGGGGCGGGGCAACTTTGGGAGCAGCCCCAGCCCTGCTCCTGCTCCCGGCTGGGCACCCAGCTGCTGGGACACAGGTGTGTCCTGATGCCACCGTCTACTCCTTTGAGAAGGGGAGGACAGAGTGCATCAGGGAGTTTGGTGTGGCTTACATGCGGCAAGGAGAAGGTGCAGCCCCAAACTGGCTTTCACTTCTAGAACCTTTTGCTATTGCGGGAGCAGCTGCTGGAGCTTTTCAACCGAGCTGCAAGAGTGAAAAGTGTGATGGCATGTCTATCTGAGAAGGAAGGTTCGGTGCCGCAGCCTGTTGTGCACAATTTATATGCTGATAAGAGAAGGGGGTGCTTTTGGAACGTTTTCCTTCCTGACACTTCTGTCTCTGTGAGCTTTAGCTGCTTGGACTCAGGGATACCGAAGGTATGTGAAAGTGACTGGGATGCGAGAATCATGTTGCACAGGGAACAGGGAAGGTCAGCAAATGTTTCCTGTCCTGGCACATCTCTCAGTCTGAACTGCAGCTGCAGATGCTTCACTTCCGCCAAGGACTCTGCCACCTTGAGAGAAGGATGCGCTCTATGGAGTTGAGAAAGAAAGTGCGTCTCACTAGCTTCTTTCCTCTACTTCATAGACAGCAAAGGGGCTATGAAAGGCAGCACTGGCTTTTTGTTCTAGGACTTCTTCTTTACAAGCAGCTGCTGGATGTTTGGAAGGGGGTTTGGGATATGCAAAAATGAGAGGCTAAGATGGTAAGAGGGTAAGATGGAAGTCATCTGGCAAAAGCAGAGCTCACAAAAGGGCCAGCTGAGAAAGCTCTTGCTGCCTACAACTTCAACTGCACCCCTCAAAGCAGCAGCACACACGCTGCTCTCGGCACTTTCCTTCTCAGCTCTACGCACCATCCTAAGCCTTGCCTCTCCCACACTCAGGATCCAAAGACAACGGCACCAGGGACTGCTCACACACTAAAGGCACCAGGACAAAAGGCTCACCAGCTTGGCCTTTGCATTCCCGCTGACAGCTCCACAGCTTGAACCCAGAGAACTGCCTGCTGCCAACAGCCTTTCCAATCACTCTGAGCACCTCATGACAAGGAGTGTGGGGAATGAATCTCCAGCAGCCTCCTGCCCCAGGCTGTCCCCCGGGAGCAGCCCTGCTCCAGGCCGTGACTGCCACCTGCACAGCCAAAGGACCCAGAGCCGGTGTTACACACCACGGCTGTGCCTGGCACAGAGACACCAGTGGCCACACAAGTGGCCATGGCACTGTCCACACACAGTCCCTGCTGCTGCTCCCCCAGCCGCTGGCACCAACTCCCAGCCACCCACTCCTAAAGCCACGGGGCCCACTGGGACACTGCGGGGGCTCGTGGAAGCCAGCGGCCATTGTGACACAGCGGGGCTGCACAGAGCCCACGGTGCTTTGTGACCCGTGGCTCCCAGGAGAGCCTTTGTGATGCTGGGGAACTACAAGGAAGCCTGGCTCCTCTGTGACACCACCACAGAAGCTCAGGGGAGCCCTGGAGACCGTGCTGATGCTATTGAACCTGATGCAACCCTGCCTCCTCTGTGACACCACAGAAGCTCTTGGAGCCCTGGAGACCGTGCTGATGCTATGGAACCTGATGCAACCCTGCCTCCTCTGTGACACCACAGAACCTCTGGGAGCCCTGGAGACCGTGCTGATGCTATGGAACCTGATGCAACCCTGCCTCCACTGTGACACCACAGAAGCTCAGGGAGCCCTGGAGACTGTGGTGATGCTATGGAACCTGATGCAACCCTGCCTCCACTGTGACACCACAGAACCTCTGGGAGCCCTGGAGACCGTGCTGATGCTATGGAACCTGATGCAACCCTGCCTCCACTGTGACACCACAGAAGCTCGGGGAGCTCTGCAGACCGTGGGGATGCTGGCGAAGCTGACGGAACCCTGGGCACCACAGTGACGCTATGGAACCTGGTGGAACCGAGGGGCCACAGTGACACTGTGGGGCCTTTTGGAAGCAACAGGACCCTGGTGGGAAGCCACGGGATGATTAATCCTGCACGAACCTGCTCCAGGTGGGCTCCTCTCTCCCGGCTTCCACAGGTGCTGCTAGGATCCCACTCCGGCACTGGCTTGGCACGGGCTCACGGCTTCCTTTGGCAATGGCTCTGCTCCAGGATGGCATGCTGCAGAGAATGCAGGTAGATTTTGTGCTCACTCCTGGCATGCAGCTGGACAATAAAGCCTGATCCAGCCCCCCCTCAGCATATGTCCGGCTCTGGCATTGGGGCGGGGCAACTTTGGGAGCAGCCCCAGCCCTGCTCCTGCTCCCGGCTGGGCACCCAGCTGCTGGGACACAGGTGTGTCCTGATGCCACCGTCTACTCCTTTGAGAAGGGGAGGACAGAGTGCATCAGGGAGTTTGGTGTGGCTTACATGCGGCAAGGAGAAGGTGCAGCCCCAAACTGGCTTTCACTTCTAGAACCTTTTGCTATTGCGGGAGCAGCTGCTGGAGCTTTTCAACCGAGCTGCAAGAGTGAAAAGTGTGATGGCATGTCTATCTGAGAAGGAAGGTTCGGTGCCGCAGCCTGTTGTGCACAATTTATATGCTGATAACAGAAGGGGGTGCTTTTGCAACGTTTTCCTTCCTGACACTTCTGTCTCTGTGAGCTTTAGCTGCTTGGACTCAGGGATACCGAAGGTATGTGAAAGTGACTGGGATGCGAGAATCATGTTGCACAGGGAACAGGGAAGGTCAGCAAATGTTTCCTGTCCTGGCACATCTCTCAGTCTGAACTGCAGCTGCAGATGCTTCACTTCCGCCAAGGACTCTGCCACCTTGAGAGAAGGATGCGCTCTATGGAGTTGAGAAAGAAAGTGCGTCTCACTAGCTTCTTTCCTCTACTTCATAGACAGCAAAGGGGCTATGAAAGGCAGCACTGGCTTTTTGTTCTAGGACTTCTTCTTTACAAGCAGCTGCTGGATGTTTGGAAGGGGGTTTGGGATATGCAAAAATGAGAGGCTAAGATGGTAAGAGGGTAAGATGGAAGTCATCTGGCAAAAGCAGAGCTCACAAAAGGGCCAGCTGAGAAAGCTCTTGCTGCCTACAACTTCAACTGCACCCCTCAAAGCAGCAGCACACACGCTGCTCTCGGCACTTTCCTTCTCAGCTCTACGCACCATCCTAAGCCTTGCCTCTCCCACACTCAGGATCCAAAGACAACGGCACCAGGGACTGCTCACACACTAAAGGCACCAGGACAAAAGGCTCACCAGCTTGGCCTTTGCATTCCCGCTGACAGCTCCACAGCTTGAACCCAGAGAACTGCCTGCTGCCAACAGCCTTTCCAATCACTCTGAGCACCTCATGACAAGGAGTGTGGGGAATGAATCTCCAGCAGCCTCCTGCCCCAGGCTGTCCCCCGGGAGCAGCCCTGCTCCAGGCCGTGACTGCCACCTGCACAGCCAAAGGACCCAGAGCCGGTGTTACACACCACGGCTGTGCCTGGCACAGAGACACCAGTGGCCACACAAGTGGCCATGGCACTGTCCACACACAGTCCCTGCTGCTGCTCCCCCAGCCGCTGGCACCAACTCCCAGCCACCCACTCCTAAAGCCACGGGGCCCACTGGGACACTGCGGGGGCTCGTGGAAGCCAGCGGCCATTGTGACACAGCGGGGCTGCACAGAGCCCACGGTGCTTTGTGACCCGTGGCTCCCAGGAGAGCCTTTGTGATGCTGGGGAACTACAAGGAAGCCTGGCTCCTCTGTGACACCACCACAGAAGCTCAGGGGAGCCCTGGAGACCGTGCTGATGCTATTGAACCTGATGCAACCCTGCCTCCTCTGTGACACCACAGAACCTCTGGGAGCCCTGGAGACCGTGCTGATGCTATGGAACCTGATGCAACCCTGCCTCCACTGTGACACCACAGAAGCTCAGGGAGCCCTGGAGACTGTGGTGATGCTATGGAACCTGATGCAACCCTGCCTCCACTGTGACACCACAGAACCTCTGGGAGCCCTGGAGACCGTGCTGATGCTATGGAACCTGATGCAACCCTGCCTCCACTGTGACACCACAGAAGCTCGGGGAGCTCTGCAGACCGTGGGGATGCTGGCGAAGCTGACGGAACCCTGGGCACCACAGTGACGCTATGGAACCTGGTGGAACCGAGGGGCCACAGTGACACTGTGGGGCCTTTTGGAAGCAACAGGACCCTGGTGGGAAGCCACGGGATGATTAATCCTGCACGAACCTGCTCCAGGTGGGCTCCTCTCTCCCGGCTTCCACAGGTGCTGCTAGGATCCCACTCCGGCACTGGCTTGGCACGGGCTCACGGCTTCCTTTGGCAATGGCTCTGCTCCAGGATGGCATGCTGCAGAGAATGCAGGTAGATTTTGTGCTCACTCCTGGCATGCAGCTGGACAATAAAGCCTGATCCAGCCCCCCCTCAGCATATGTCCGGCTCTGGCATTGGGGCGGGGCAACTTTGGGAGCAGCCCCAGCCCTGCTCCTGCTCCCGGCTGGGCACCCAGCTGCTGGGACACAGGTGTGTCCTGATGCCACCGTCTACTCCTTTGAGAAGGGGAGGACAGAGTGCATCAGGGAGTTTGGTGTGGCTTACATGCGGCAAGGAGAAGGTGCAGCCCCAAACTGGCTTTCACTTCTAGAACCTTTTGCTATTGCGGGAGCAGCTGCTGGAGCTTTTCAACCGAGCTGCAAGAGTGAAAAGTGTGATGGCATGTCTATCTGAGAAGGAAGGTTCGGTGCCGCAGCCTGTTGTGCACAATTTATATGCTGATAAGAGAAGGGGGTGCTTTTGCAACGTTTTCCTTCCTGACACTTCTGTCTCTGTGAGCTTTAGCTGCTTGGACTCAGGGATACCGAAGGTATGTGAAAGTGACTGGGATGCGAGAATCATGTTGCACAGGGAACAGGGAAGGTCAGCAAATGTTTCCTGTCCTGGCACATCTCTCAGTCTGAACTGCAGCTGCAGATGCTTCACTTCCGCCAAGGACTCTGCCACCTTGAGAGAAGGATGCGCTCTATGGAGTTGAGAAAGAAAGTGCGTCTCACTAGCTTCTTTCCTCTACTTCATAGACAGCAAAGGGGCTATGAAAGGCAGCACTGGCTTTTTGTTCTAGGACTTCTTCTTTACAAGCAGCTGCTGGATGTTTGGAAGGGGGTTTGGGATATGCAAAAATGAGAGGCTAAGATGGTAAGAGGGTAAGATGGAAGTCATCTGGCAAAAGCAGAGCTCACAAAAGGGCCAGCTGAGAAAGCTCTTGCTGCCTACAACTTCAACTGCACCCCTCAAAGCAGCAGCACACACGCTGCTCTCGGCACTTTCCTTCTCAGCTCTACGCACCATCCTAAGCCTTGCCTCTCCCACACTCAGGATCCAAAGACAACGGCACCAGGGACTGCTCACACACTAAAGGCACCAGGACAAAAGGCTCACCAGCTTGGCCTTTGCATTCCCGCTGACAGCTCCACAGCTTGAACCCAGAGAACTGCCTGCTGCCAACAGCCTTTCCAATCACTCTGAGCACCTCATGACAAGGAGTGTGGGGAATGAATCTCCAGCAGCCTCCTGCCCCAGGCTGTCCCCCGGGAGCAGCCCTGCTCCAGGCCGTGACTGCCACCTGCACAGCCAAAGGACCCAGAGCCGGTGTTACACACCACGGCTGTGCCTGGCACAGAGACACCAGTGGCCACACAAGTGGCCATGGCACTGTCCACACACAGTCCCTGCTGCTGCTCCCCCAGCCGCTGGCACCAACTCCCAGCCACCCACTCCTAAAGCCACGGGGCCCACTGGGACACTGCGGGGGCTCGTGGAAGCCAGCGGCCATTGTGACACAGCGGGGCTGCACAGAGCCCACGGTGCTTTGTGACCGGTGGCTCCCAGGAGAGCCTTTGTGATGCTGGGGAACTACAAGGAAGCCTGGCTCCTCTGTGACACCACCACAGAAGCTCAGGGGAGCCCTGGAGACCGTGCTGATGCTATGGAACCTGATGCAACCCTGCCTCCTCTGTGACACCACAGAACCTCTGGGAGCCCTGGAGACCGTGCTGATGCTATGGAACCTGATGCAACCCTGCCTCCACTGTGACACCACAGAAGCTCAGGGAGCCCTGGAGACTGTGGTGATGCTATGGAACCTGATGCAACCCTGCCTCCACTGTGACACCACAGAACCTCTGGGAGCCCTGGAGACCGTGCTGATGCTATGGAACCTGATGCAACCCTGCCTCCACTGTGACACCACAGAAGCTCGGGGAGCTCTGCAGACCGTGGGGATGCTGGCGAAGCTGACGGAACCCTGGGCACCACAGTGACGCTATGGAACCTGGTGGAACCGAGGGGCCACAGTGACACTGTGGGGCCTTTTGGAAGCAACAGGACCCTGGTGGGAAGCCACGGGATGATTAATCCTGCACGAACCTGCTCCAGGTGGGCTCCTCTCTCCCGGCTTCCACAGGTGCTGCTAGGATCCCACTCCGGCACTGGCTTGGCACGGGCTCACGGCTTCCTTTGGCAATGGCTCTGCTCCAGGATGGCATGCTGCAGAGAATGCAGGTAGATTTTGTGCTCACTCCTGGCATGCAGCTGGACAATAAAGCCTGATCCAGCCCCCCCTCAGCATATGTCCGGCTCTGGCATTGGGGCGGGGCAACTTTGGGAGCAGCCCCAGCCCTGCTCCTGCTCCCGGCTGGGCACCCAGCTGCTGGGACACAGGTGTGTCCTGATGCCACCGTCTACTCCTTTGAGAAGGGGAGGACAGAGTGCATCAGGGAGTTTGGTGTGGCTTACATGCGGCAAGGAGAAGGTGCAGCCCCAAACTGGCTTTCACTTCTAGAACCTTTTGCTATTGCGGGAGCAGCTGCTGGAGCTTTTCAACCGAGCTGCAAGAGTGAAAAGTGTGATGGCATGTCTATCTGAGAAGGAAGGTTCGGTGCCGCAGCCTGTTGTGCACAATTTATATGCTGATAAGAGAAGGGGGTGCTTTTGGAACGTTTTCCTTCCTGACACTTCTGTCTCTGTGAGCTTTAGCTGCTTGGACTCAGGGATACCGAAGGTATGTGAAAGTGACTGGGATGCGAGAATCATGTTGCACAGGGAACAGGGAAGGTCAGCAAATGTTTCCTGTCCTGGCACATCTCTCAGTCTGAACTGCAGCTGCAGATGCTTCACTTCCGCCAAGGACTCTGCCACCTTGAGAGAAGGATGCGCTCTATGGAGTTGAGAAAGAAAGTGCGTCTCACTAGCTTCTTTCCTCTACTTCATAGACAGCAAAGGGGCTATGAAAGGCAGCACTGGCTTTTTGTTCTAGGACTTCTTCTTTACAAGCAGCTGCTGGATGTTTGGAAGGGGGTTTGGGATATGCAAAAATGAGAGGCTAAGATGGTAAGAGGGTAAGATGGAAGTCATCTGGCAAAAGCAGAGCTCACAAAAGGGCCAGCTGAGAAAGCTCTTGCTGCCTACAACTTCAACTGCACCCCTCAAAGCAGCAGCACACACGCTGCTCTCGGCACTTTCCTTCTCAGCTCTACGCACCATCCTAAGCCTTGCCTCTCCCACACTCAGGATCCAAAGACAACGGCACCAGGGACTGCTCACACACTAAAGGCACCAGGACAAAAGGCTCACCAGCTTGGCCTTTGCATTCCCGCTGACAGCTCCACAGCTTGAACCCAGAGAACTGCCTGCTGCCAACAGCCTTTCCAATCACTCTGAGCACCTCATGACAAGGAGTGTGGGGAATGAATCTCCAGCAGCCTCCTGCCCCAGGCTGTCCCCCGGGAGCAGCCCTGCTCCAGGCCGTGACTGCCACCTGCACAGCCAAAGGACCCAGAGCCGGTGTTACACACCACGGCTGTGCCTGGCACAGAGACACCAGTGGCCACACAAGTGGCCATGGCACTGTCCACACACAGTCCCTGCTGCTGCTCCCCCAGCCGCTGGCACCAACTCCCAGCCACCCACTCCTAAAGCCACGGGGCCCACTGGGACACTGCGGGGGCTCGTGGAAGCCAGCGGCCATTGTGACACAGCGGGGCTGCACAGAGCCCACGGTGCTTTGTGACCCGTGGCTCCCAGGAGAGCCTTTGTGATGCTGGGGAACTACAAGGAAGCCTGGCTCCTCTGTGACACCACCACAGAAGCTCAGGGGAGCCCTGGAGACCGTGCTGATGCTATGGAACCTGATGCAACCCTGCCTCCTCTGTGACACCACAGAACCTCTGGGAGCCCTGGAGACCGTGCTGATGCTATGGAACCTGATGCAACCCTGCCTCCACTGTGACACCACAGAAGCTCAGGGAGCCCTGGAGACTGTGGTGATGCTATGGAACCTGATGCAACCCTGCCTCCACTGTGACACCACAGAACCTCTGGGAGCCCTGGAGACCGTGCTGATGCTATGGAACCTGATGCAACCCTGCCTCCACTGTGACACCACAGAAGCTCGGGGAGCTCTGCAGACCGTGGGGATGCTGGCGAAGCTGACGGAACCCTGGGCACCACAGTGACGCTATGGAACCTGGTGGAACCGAGGGGCCACAGTGACACTGTGGGGCCTTTTGGAAGCAACAGGACCCTGGTGGGAAGCCACGGGATGATTAATCCTGCACGAACCTGCTCCAGGTGGGCTCCTCTCTCCCGGCTTCCACAGGTGCTGCTAGGATCCCACTCCGGCACTGGCTTGGCACGGGCTCACGGCTTCCTTTGGCAATGGCTCTGCTCCAGGATGGCATGCTGCAGAGAATGCAGGTAGATTTTGTGCTCACTCCTGGCATGCAGCTGGACAATAAAGCCTGATCCAGCCCCCCCTCAGCATATGTCCGGCTCTGGCATTGGGGCGGGGCAACTTTGGGAGCAGCCCCAGCCCTGCTCCTGCTCCCGGCTGGGCACCCAGCTGCTGGGACACAGGTGTGTCCTGATGCCACCGTCTACTCCTTTGAGAAGGGGAGGACAGAGTGCATCAGGGAGTTTGGTGTGGCTTACATGCGGCAAGGAGAAGGTGCAGCCCCAAACTGGCTTTCACTTCTAGAACCTTTTGCTATTGCGGGAGCAGCTGCTGGAGCTTTTCAACCGAGCTGCAAGAGTGAAAAGTGTGATGGCATGTCTATCTGAGAAGGAAGGTTCGGTGCCGCAGCCTGTTGTGCACAATTTATATGCTGATAAGAGAAGGGGGTGCTTTTGGAACGTTTTCCTTCCTGACACTTCTGTCTCTGTGAGCTTTAGCTGCTTGGACTCAGGGATACCGAAGGTATGTGAAAGTGACTGGGATGCGAGAATCATGTTGCACAGGGAACAGGGAAGGTCAGCAAATGTTTCCTGTCCTGGCACATCTCTCAGTCTGAACTGCAGCTGCAGATGCTTCACTTCCGCCAAGGACTCTGCCACCTTGAGAGAAGGATGCGCTCTATGGAGTTGAGAAAGAAAGTGCGTCTCACTAGCTTCTTTCCTCTACTTCATAGACAGCAAAGGGGCTATGAAAGGCAGCACTGGCTTTTTGTTCTAGGACTTCTTCTTTACAAGCAGCTGCTGGATGTTTGGAAGGGGGTTTGGGATATGCAAAAATGAGAGGCTAAGATGGTAAGAGGGTAAGATGGAAGTCATCTGGCAAAAGCAGAGCTCACAAAAGGGCCAGCTGAGAAAGCTCTTGCTGCCTACAACTTCAACTGCACCCCTCAAAGCAGCAGCACACATGCTGCTCTCGGCACTTTCCTTCTCAGCTCTACGCACCATCCTAAGCCTTGCCTCTCCCACACTCAGGATCCAAAGACAACGGCACCAGGGACTGCTCACACACTAAAGGCACCAGGACAAAAGGCTCACCAGCTTGGCCTTTGCATTCCCGCTGACAGCTCCACAGCTTGAACCCAGAGAACTGCCTGCTGCCAACAGCCTTTCCAATCACTCTGAGCACCTCATGACAAGGAGTGTGGGGAATGAATCTCCAGCAGCCTCCTGCCCCAGGCTGTCCCCCGGGAGCAGCCCTGCTCCAGGCCGTGACTGCCACCTGCACAGCCAAAGGACCCAGAGCCGGTGTTACACACCACGGCTGTGCCTGGCACAGAGACACCAGTGGCCACACAAGTGGCCATGGCACTGTCCACACACAGTCCCTGCTGCTGCTCCCCCAGCCGCTGGCACCAACTCCCAGCCACCCACTCCTAAAGCCACGGGGCCCACTGGGACACTGCGGGGGCTCGTGGAAGCCAGCGGCCATTGTGACACAGCGGGGCTGCACAGAGCCCACGGTGCTTTGTGACCCGTGGCTCCCAGGAGAGCCTTTGTGATGCTGGGGAACTACAAGGAAGCCTGGCTCCTCTGTGACACCACCACAGAAGCTCAGGGGAGCCCTGGAGACCGTGCTGATGCTATTGAACCTGATGCAACCCTGCCTCCTCTGTGACACCACAGAACCTCTGGGAGCCCTGGAGACCGTGCTGATGCTATGGAACCTGATGCAACCCTGCCTCCACTGTGACACCACAGAAGCTCAGGGAGCCCTGGAGACTGTGGTGATGCTATGGAACCTGATGCAACCCTGCCTCCACTGTGACACCACAGAACCTCTGGGAGCCCTGGAGACCGTGCTGATGCTATGGAACCTGATGCAACCCTGCCTCCACTGTGACACCACAGAAGCTCGGGGAGCTCTGCAGACCGTGGGGATGCTGGCGAAGCTGACGGAACCCTGGGCACCACAGTGACGCTATGGAACCTGGTGGAACCGAGGGGCCACAGTGACACTGTGGGGCCTTTTGGAAGCAACAGGACCCTGGTGGGAAGCCACGGGATGATTAATCCTGCACGAACCTGCTCCAGGTGGGCTCCTCTCTCCCGGCTTCCACAGGTGCTGCTAGGATCCCACTCCGGCACAGGCTTGGCACGGGCTGACGGCTTCCTTTGGCAATGGCTCTGCTCCAGGATGGCATGCTGCAGAGAATGCAGGTAGATTTTGTGCTCACTCCTGGCATGCAGCTGGACAATAAAGCCTGATCCAGCCCCCCCTCAGCATATGTCCGGCTCTGGCATTGGGGCGGGGCAACTTTGGGAGCAGCCCCAGCCCTGCTCCTGCTCCCGGCTGGGCACCCAGCTGCTGGGACACAGGTGTGTCCTGATGCCACCGTCTACTCCTTTGAGAAGGGGAGGACAGAGTGCATCAGGGAGTTTGGTGTGGCTTACATGCGGCAAGGAGAAGGTGCAGCCCCAAACTGGCTTTCACTTCTAGAACCTTTTGCTATTGCGGGAGCAGCTGCTGGAGCTTTTCAACCGAGCTGCAAGAGTGAAAAGTGTGATGGCATGTCTATCTGAGAAGGAAGGTTCGGTGCCGCAGCCTGTTGTGCACAATTTATATGCTGATAAGAGAAGGGGGTGCTTTTGGAACGTTTTCCTTCCTGACACTTCTGTCTCTGTGAGCTTTAGCTGCTTGGACTCAGGGATACCGAAGGTATGTGAAAGTGACTGGGATGCGAGAATCATGTTGCACAGGGAACAGGGAAGGTCAGCAAATGTTTCCTGTCCTGGCACATCTCTCAGTCTGAACTGCAGCTGCAGATGCTTCACTTCCGCCAAGGACTCTGCCACCTTGAGAGAAGGATGCGCTCTATGGAGTTGAGAAAGAAAGTGCGTCTCACTAGCTTCTTTCCTCTACTTCATAGACAGCAAAGGGGCTATGAAAGGCAGCACTGGCTTTTTGTTCTAGGACTTCTTCTTTACAAGCAGCTGCTGGATGTTTGGAAGGGGGTTTGGGATATGCAAAAATGAGAGGCTAAGATGGTAAGAGGGTAAGATGGAAGTCATCTGGCAAAAGCAGAGCTCACAAAAGGGCCAGCTGAGAAAGCTCTTGCTGCCTACAACTTCAACTGCACCCCTCAAAGCAGCAGCACACACGCTGCTCTCGGCACTTTCCTTCTCAGCTCTACGCACCATCCTAAGCCTTGCCTCTCCCACACTCAGGATCCAAAGACAACGGCACCAGGGACTGCTCACACACTAAAGGCACCAGGACAAAAGGCTCACCAGCTTGGCCTTTGCATTCCCGCTGACAGCTCCACAGCTTGAACCCAGAGAACTGCCTGCTGCCAACAGCCTTTCCAATCACTCTGAGCACCTCATGACAAGGAGTGTGGGGAATGAATCTCCAGCAGCCTCCTGCCCCAGGCTGTCCCCCGGGAGCAGCCCTGCTCCAGGCCGTGACTGCCACCTGCACAGCCAAAGGACCCAGAGCCGGTGTTACACACCACGGCTGTGCCTGGCACAGAGACACCAGTGGCCACACAAGTGGCCATGGCACTGTCCACACACAGTCCCTGCTGCTGCTCCCCCAGCCGCTGGCACCAACTCCCAGCCACCCACTCCTAAAGCCACGGGGCCCACTGGGACACTGCGGGGGCTCGTGGAAGCCAGCGGCCATTGTGACACAGCGGGGCTGCACAGAGCCCACGGTGCTTTGTGACCCGTGGCTCCCAGGAGAGCCTTTGTGATGCTGGGGAACTACAAGGAAGCCTGGCTCCTCTGTGACACCACCACAGAAGCTCAGGGGAGCCCTGGAGACCGTGCTGATGCTATTGAACCTGATGCAACCCTGCCTCCTCTGTGACACCACAGAACCTCTGGGAGCCCTGGAGACCGTGCTGATGCTATGGAACCTGATGCAACCCTGCCTCCACTGTGACACCACAGAAGCTCAGGGAGCCCTGGAGACTGTGGTGATGCTATGGAACCTGATGCAACCCTGCCTCCACTGTGACACCACAGAACCTCTGGGAGCCCTGGAGACCGTGCTGATGCTATGGAACCTGATGCAACCCTGCCTCCACTGTGACACCACAGAAGCTCGGGGAGCTCTGCAGACCGTGGGGATGCTGGCGAAGCTGATGGAACCCTGGGCACCACAGTGACGCTATGGAACCTGGTGGAACCGAGGGGCCACAGTGACACTGTGGGGCCTTTTGGAAGCAACAGGACCCTGGTGGGAAGCCACGGGATGATTAATCCTGCACGAACCTGCTCCAGGTGGGCTCCTCTCTCCCGGCTTCCACAGGTGCTGCTAGGATCCCACTCCGGCACAGGCTTGGCACGGGCTGACGGCTTCCTTTGGCAATGGCTCTGCTCCAGGATGGCATGCTGCAGAGAATGCAGGTAGATTTTGTGCTCACTCCTGGCATGCAGCTGGACAATAAAGCCTGATCCAGCCCCCCCTCAGCATATGTCCGGCTCTGGCATTGGGGCGGGGCAACTTTGGGAGCAGCCCCAGCCCTGCTCCTGCTCCCGGCTGGGCACCCAGCTGCTGGGACACAGGTGTGTCCTGATGCCACCGTCTACTCCTTTGAGAAGGGGAGGACAGAGTGCATCAGGGAGTTTGGTGTGGCTTACATGCGGCAAGGAGAAGGTGCAGCCCCAAACTGGCTTTCACTTCTAGAACCTTTTGCTATTGCGGGAGCAGCTGCTGGAGCTTTTCAACCGAGCTGCAAGAGTGAAAAGTGTGATGGCATGTCTATCTGAGAAGGAAGGTTCGGTGCCGCAGCCTGTTGTGCACAATTTATATGCTGATAAGAGAAGGGGGTGCTTTTGCAACGTTTTCCTTCCTGACACTTCTGTCTCTGTGAGCTTTAGCTGCTTGGACTCAGGGATACCGAAGGTGTGTGAAAGTGACTGGGATGCGAGAATCATGTTGCACAGGGAACAGGGAAGGTCAGCAAATGTTTCCTGTCCTGGCACATCTCTCAGTCTGAACTGCAGCTGCAGATGCTTCACTTCCGCCAAGGACTCTGCCACCTTGAGAGAAGGATGCGCTCTATGGAGTTGAGAAAGAAAGTGCGTCTCACTAGCTTCTTTCCTCTACTTCATAGACAGCAAAGGGGCTATGAAAGGCAGCACTGGCTTTTTGTTCTAGGACTTCTTCTTTACAAGCAGCTGCTGGATGTTTGGAAGGGGGTTTGGGATATGCAAAAATGAGAGGCTAAGATGGTAAGAGGGTAAGATGGAAGTCATCTGGCAAAAGCAGAGCTCACAAAAGGGCCAGCTGAGAAAGCTCTTGCTGCCTACAACTTCAACTGCACCCCTCAAAGCAGCAGCACACACGCTGCTCTCGGCACTTTCCTTCTCAGCTCTACGCACCATCCTAAGCCTTGCCTCTCCCACACTCAGGATCCAAAGACAACGGCACCAGGGACTGCTCACACACTAAAGGCACCAGGAAAAAAGGCTCACCAGCTTGGCCTTTGCATTCCCGCTGACAGCTCCACAGCTTGAACCCAGAGAACTGCCTGCTGCCAACAGCCTTTCCAATCACTCTGAGCACCTCATGACAAGGAGTGTGGGGAATGAATCTCCAGCAGCCTCCTGCCCCAGGCTGTCCCCCGGGAGCAGCCCTGCTCCAGGCCGTGACTGCCACCTGCACAGCCAAAGGACCCAGAGCCGGTGTTACACACCACGGCTGTGCCTGACACAGAGACACCAGTGGCCACACAAGTGGCCATGGCACTGTCCACACACAGTCCCTGCTGCTGCTCCCCCAGCCGCTGGCACCAACTCCCAGCCACCCACTCCTAAAGCCACGGGGCCCACTGGGACACTGCGGGGGCTCGTGGAAGCCAGCGGCCATTGTGACACAGCGGGGCTGCACAGAGCCCACGGTGCTTTGTGACCCGTGGCTCCCAGGAGAGCCTTTGTGATGCTGGGGAACTACAAGGAAGCCTGGCTCCTCTGTGACACCACCACAGAAGCTCAGGGGAGCCCTGGAGACCGTGCTGATGCTATTGAACCTGATGCAACCCTGCCTCCTCTGTGACACCACAGAAGCTCTTGGAACCCTGGAGACCGTGGTGATGCTATGGAACCTGATGCAACCCTGCCTCCTCTGTGACACCACAGAACCTCTGGGAGCCCTGGAGACCGTGCTGATGCTATGGAACCTGATGCAACCCTGCCTCCACTGTGACACCACAGAAGCTCGGGGAGCTCTGCAGACCGTGGGGATGCTGGCGAAGCTGACGGAACCCTGGGCACCACAGTGACGCTATGGAACCTGGTGGAACCGAGGGGCCACAGTGACACTGTGGGGCCTTTTGGAAGCAACAGGACCCTGGTGGGAAGCCACGGGATGATTAATCCTGCACGAACCTGCTCCAGGTGGGCTCCTCTCTCCCGGCTTCCACAGGTGCTGCTAGGATCCCACTCCGGCACAGGCTTGGCACGGGCTGACGGCTTCCTTTGGCAATGGCTCTGCTCCAGGATGGCATGCTGCAGAGAATGCAGGTAGATTTTGTGCTCACTCCTGGCATGCAGCTGGACAATAAAGCCTGATCCAGCCCCCCCTCAGCATATGTCCGGCTCTGTGGGGCGGGGCAACTTTGGGAGCAGCCCCAGCCCTGCTCCTGCTCCCGGCTGGGCACCCAGCTGCTGGGACACAGGTGTGTCCTGATGCCACCGTCTACTCCTTTGAGAAGGGGAGGACAGAGTGCATCAGGGAGTTTGGTGTGGCTTACATGCGGCAAGGAGAAGGTGCAGCCCCAAACTGGCTTTCACTTCTAGAACCTTTTGCTATTGCGGGAGCAGCTGCTGGAGCTTTTCAACCGAGCTGCAAGAGTGAAAAGTGTGATGGCATGTCTATCTGAGAAGGAAGGTTCGGTGCCGCAGCCTGTTGTGCACAATTTATATGCTGATAAGAGAAGGGGGTGCTTTTGGAACGTTTTCCTTCCTGACACTTCTGTCTCTGTGAGCTTTAGCTGCTTGGACTCAGGGATACCGAAGGTATGTGAAAGTGACTGGGATGCGAGAATCATGTTGCACAGGGAACAGGGAAGGTCAGCAAATGTTTCCTGTCCTGGCACATCTCTCAGTCTGAACTGCAGCTGCAGATGCTTCACTTCCGCCAAGGACTCTGCCACCTTGAGAGAAGGATGCGCTCTATGGAGTTGAGAAAGAAAGTGCGTCTCACTAGCTTCTTTCCTCTACTTCATAGACAGCAAAGGGGCTATGAAAGGCAGCACTGGCTTTTTGTTCTAGGACTTCTTCTTTACAAGCAGCTGCTGGATGTTTGGAAGGGGGTTTGGGATATGCAAAAATGAGAGGCTAAGATGGTAAGAGGGTAAGATGGAAGTCATCTGGCAAAAGCAGAGCTCACAAAAGGGCCAGCTGAGAAAGCTCTTGCTGCCTACAACTTCAACTGCACCCCTCAAAGCAGCAGCACACACGCTGCTCTCGGCACTTTCCTTCTCAGCTCTACGCACCATCCTAAGCCTTGCCTCTCCACCACACTCAGGATCCAAAGACAACGGCACCAGGGACTGCTCACACACTAAAGGCACCAGGACAAAAGGCTCACCAGCTTGGCCTTTGCATTCCCGCTGACAGCTCCACAGCTTGAACCCAGAGAACTGCCTGCTGCCAACAGCCTTTCCAATCACTCTGAGCACCTCATGACAAGGAGTGTGGGGAATGAATCTCCAGCAGCCTCCTGCCCCAGGCTGTCCCCCGGGAGCAGCCCTGCTCCAGGCCGTGACTGCCACCTGCACAGCCAAAGGACCCAGAGCCGGTGTTACACACCACGGCTGTGCCTGGCACAGAGACACCAGTGGCCACACAAGTGGCCATGGCACTGTCCACACACAGTCCCTGCTGCTGCTCCCCCAGCCGCTGGCACCAACTCCCAGCCACCCACTCCTAAAGCCACGGGGCCCACTGGGACACTGCGGGGGCTCGTGGAAGCCAGCGGCCATTGTGACACAGCGGGGCTGCACAGAGCCCACGGTGCTTTGTGACCCGTGGCTCCCAGGAGAGCCTTTGTGATGCTGGGGAACTACAAGGAAGCCTGGCTCCTCTGTGACACCACCACAGAAGCTCAGGGGAGCCCTGGAGACCGTGCTGATGCTATTGAACCTGATGCAACCCTGCCTCCTCTGTGACACCACAGAACCTCTGGGAGCCCTGGAGGACCGTGCTGATGCTATGGAACCTGATGCAACCCTGCCTCCCACTGTGACACCACAGAAGCTCCAGGGAGCCCTGGAGACTGTGGTGATGCTATGGAACCTGATGCAACCCTGCCTCCACTGTGACACCACAGAACCTCTGGGAGCCCAGGAGACCGTGCTGATGCTATGGAACCTGATGCAACCCTGCCTCCACTGTGACACCACAGAAGCTCGGGGAGCTCTGCAGACCGTGGGGATGCTGGCGAAGCTGATGGAACCCTGGGCACCACAGTGACGCTATGGAACCTGGTGGAACCGAGGGGCCACAGTGACACTGTGGGGCCTTTGGAAGCAACAGGACCCTGGTGGGAAGCCACGGATGATTAATCCCTGCACGAACCTGCTCCAGGTGGGCTCCTCTCTCCCGGCTTCCAACAGGTGCTGCTAGGATCCCACTCCCGGCACAGGCTTGGCACGGGCTGACGGCTTCCTTTGGCAATGGCTCTGCTCTCCAGGATGGCATGCTGCAGAGAATGCAGGTAGATTTTGTGCTCACTCCTGGCATGCAGCTGGACAATAAAGCCTGATCCAGCCCCCCCCTCAGCATATGTCCGGCTCTGGCATTGGGGCGGGGGCAACTTTGGGGAGCAGCCCCAGCCCCTGCTCCTGCTCCCGGCTGGGCACCCAGCTGCTGGGACACAGGTGTGTCCTGATGCCACCGTCTACTCCTTTGAGAAGGGAGGACAGAGTGCATCAGGGAGTTTGGTGTGGCTTACATGCGGCAAGGAGAAGGTGCAGCCCCAAACTGGCTTTCACTTCTAGAACCTTTTGCTATTGCGGGGAGCAGCTGCTGGAGCTTTTCAACCGAGCTGCAAGAGTGAAAAGTGTGATGGCATGTCTATCTGAGAAGGAAGGTTCGGTGCCGCAGCCTGTTGTGCACAATTTTATATAGCTGATAAGAGAAGGGGGTGCTTTTTGCAACGTTTTCCTTCCTGACACTTCTGTCTCTGTGAGCTTTAGCTGCTTGGACTCAGGGATACCGAAGGTGTGTGAAAGTGACTGGGATGCGAGAATCATGTTGCACAGGGAACAGGGAAGGTCAGCAAATGTTTCCTGTCCTGGCACATCTCTCAGTCTGAACTGCAGCTGCAGATGCTTCACTTCCGCCAAGGACTCTGCCACCTTGAGAGAAGGATGCGCTCTATGGAGTTGAGAAAGAAAGTGCGTCTCACTAGCTTCTTTCCTCTACTTCATAGACAGCAAAGGGGCTATGAAAGGCAGCACTGGCTTTTTGTTCTAGGACTTCTTCTTTACAAGCAGCTGCTGGATGTTTGGAAGGGGGTTTGGGATATGCAAAAATGAGAGGCTAAGATGGTAAGAGGGTAAGATGGAAGTCATCTGGCAAAAGCAGAGCTCACAAAAGGGCCAGCTGAGAAAGCTCTTGCTGCCTACAACTTCAACTGCACCCCTCAAAGCAGCAGCACACACGCTGCTCTCGGCACTTTCCTTCTCAGCTCTACGCACCATCCTAAGCCTTGCCTCTCCCACACTCAGGATCCAAAGACAACGGCACCAGGGACTGCTCACACACTAAAGGCACCAGGAAAAAAGGCTCACCAGCTTGGCCTTTGCATTCCCGCTGACAGCTCCACAGCTTGAACCCAGAGAACTGCCTGCTGCCAACAGCCTTTCCAATCACTCTGAGCACCTCATGACAAGGAGTGTGGGGAATGAATCTCCAGCAGCCTCCTGCCCCAGGCTGTCCCCCGGGAGCAGCCCTGCTCCAGGCCGTGACTGCCACCTGCACAGCCAAAGGACCCAGAGCCGGTGTTACACACCACGGCTGTGCCTGACACAGAGACACCAGTGGCCACACAAGTGGCCATGGCACTGTCCACACACAGTCCCTGCTGCTGCTCCCCCAGCCGCTGGCACCAACTCCCAGCCACCCACTCCTAAAGCCACGGGGCCCACTGGGACACTGCGGGGGCTCGTGGAAGCCAGCGGCCATTGTGACACAGCGGGGCTGCACAGAGCCCACGGTGCTTTGTGACCCGTGGCTCCCAGGAGAGCCTTTGTGATGCTGGGGAACTACAAGGAAGCCTGGCTCCTCTGTGACACCACCACAGAAGCTCAGGGGAGCCCTGGAGACCGTGCTGATGCTATTGAACCTGATGCAACCCTGCCTCCTCTGTGACACCACAGAAGCTCTTGGAACCCTGGAGACCGTGGTGATGCTATGGAACCTGATGCAACCCTGCCTCCTCTGTGACACCACAGAACCTCTGGGAGCCCTGGAGACCGTGCTGATGCTATGGAACCTGATGCAACCCTGCCTCCACTGTGACACCACAGAAGCTCGGGGAGCTCTGCAGACCGTGGGGATGCTGGCGAAGCTGACGGAACCCTGGGCACCACAGTGACGCTATGGAACCTGGTGGAACCGAGGGGCCACAGTGACACTGTGGGGCCTTTTGGAAGCAACAGGACCCTGGTGGGAAGCCACGGGATGATTAATCCTGCACGAACCTGCTCCAGGTGGGCTCCTCTCTCCCGGCTTCCACAGGTGCTGCTAGGATCCCACTCCGGCACTGGCTTGGCACGGGCTGACGGCTTCCTTTGGCAATGGCTCTGCTCCAGGATGGCATGCTGCAGAGAATGCAGGTAGATTTTGTGCTCACTCCTGGCATGCAGCTGGACAATAAAGCCTGATCCAGCCCCCCCTCAGCATATGTCCGGCTCTGGCATTGGGGCGGGGCAACTTTGGGAGCAGCCCCAGCCCTGCTCCTGCTCCCGGCTGGGCACCCAGCTGCTGGGACACAGGTGTGTCCTGATGCCACCGTCTACTCCTTTGAGAAGGGGAGGACAGAGTGCATCAGGGAGTTTGGTGTGGCTTACATGCGGCAAGGAGAAGGTGCAGCCCCAAACTGGCTTTCACTTCTAGAACCTTTTGCTATTGCGGGAGCAGCTGCTGGAGCTTTTCAACCGAGCTGCAAGAGTGAAAAGTGTGATGGCATGTCTATCTGAGAAGGAAGGTTCGGTGCCGCAGCCTGTTGTGCACAATTTATATGCTGATAAGAGAAGGGGGTGCTTTTGGAACGTTTTCCTTCCTGACACTTCTGTCTCTGTGAGCTTTAGCTGCTTGGACTCAGGGATACCGAAGGTATGTGAAAGTGACTGGGATGCGAGAATCATGTTGCACAGGGAACAGGGAAGGTCAGCAAATGTTTCCTGTCCTGGCACATCTCTCAGTCTGAACTGCAGCTGCAGATGCTTCACTTCCGCCAAGGACTCTGCCACCTTGAGAGAAGGATGCGCTCTATGGAGTTGAGAAAGAAAGTGCGTCTCACTAGCTTCTTTCCTCTACTTCATAGACAGCAAAGGGGCTATGAAAGGCAGCACTGGCTTTTTGTTCTAGGACTTCTTCTTTACAAGCAGCTGCTGGATGTTTGGAAGGGGGTTTGGGATATGCAAAAATGAGAGGCTAAGATGGTAAGAGGGTAAGATGGAAGTCATCTGGCAAAAGCAGAGCTCACAAAAGGGCCAGCTGAGAAAGCTCTTGCTGCCTACAACTTCAACTGCACCCCTCAAAGCAGCAGCACACACGCTGCTCTCGGCACTTTCCTTCTCAGCTCTACGCACCATCCTAAGCCTTGCCTCTCCCACACTCAGGATCCAAAGACAACGGCACCAGGGACTGCTCACACACTAAAGGCACCAGGACAAAAGGCTCACCAGCTTGGCCTTTGCATTCCCGCTGACAGCTCCACAGCTTGAACCCAGAGAACTGCCTGCTGCCAACAGCCTTTCCAATCACTCTGAGCACCTCATGACAAGGAGTGTGGGGAATGAATCTCCAGCAGCCTCCTGCCCCAGGCTGTCCCCCGGGAGCAGCCCTGCTCCAGGCCGTGACTGCCACCTGCACAGCCAAAGGACCCAGAGCCGGTGTTACACACCACGGCTGTGCCTGGCACAGAGACACCAGTGGCCACACAAGTGGCCATGGCACTGTCCACACACAGTCCCTGCTGCTGCTCCCCCAGCCGCTGGCACCAACTCCCAGCCACCCACTCCTAAAGCCACGGGGCCCACTGGGACACTGCGGGGGCTCGTGGAAGCCAGCGGCCATTGTGACACAGCGGGGCTGCACAGAGCCCACGGTGCTTTGTGACCCGTGGCTCCCAGGAGAGCCTTTGTGATGCTGGGGAACTACAAGGAAGCCTGGCTCCTCTGTGACACCACCACAGAAGCTCAGGGGAGCCCTGGAGACCGTGCTGATGCTATTGAACCTGATGCAACCCTGCCTCCTCTGTGACACCACAGAAGCTCTTGGAGCCCTGGAGACCGTGGTGATGCTATGGAACCTGATGCAACCCTGCCTCCTCTGTGACACCACAGAACCTCTGGGAGCCCTGGAGACCGTGCTGATGCTATGGAACCTGATGCAACCCTGCCTCCACTGTGACACCACAGAAGCTCAGGGAGCCCTGGAGACTGTGGTGATGCTATGGAACCTGATGCAACCCTGCCTCCACTGTGACACCACAGAACCTCTGGGAGCCCTGGAGACCGTGCTGATGCTATGGAACCTGATGCAACCCTGCCTCCACTGTGACACCACAGAAGCTCGGGGAGCTCTGCAGACCGTGGGGATGCTGGCGAAGCTGACGGAACCCTGGGCACCACAGTGACGCTATGGAACCTGGTGGAACCGAGGGGCCACAGTGACACTGTGGGGCCTTTTGGAAGCAACAGGACCCTGGTGGGAAGCCACGGGATGATTAATCCTGCACGAACCTGCTCCAGGTGGGCTCCTCTCTCCCGGCTTCCACAGGTGCTGCTAGGATCCCACTCCGGCACTGGCTTGGCACGGGCTCACGGCTTCCTTTGGCAATGGCTCTGCTCCAGGATGGCATGCTGCAGAGAATGCAGGTAGATTTTGTGCTCACTCCTGGCATGCAGCTGGACAATAAAGCCTGATCCAGCCCCCCCTCAGCATATGTCCGGCTCTGGCATTGGGGCGGGGCAACTTTGGGAGCAGCCCCAGCCCTGCTCCTGCTCCCGGCTGGGCACCCAGCTGCTGGGACACAGGTGTGTCCTGATGCCACCGTCTACTCCTTTGAGAAGGGGAGGACAGAGTGCATCAGGGAGTTTGGTGTGGCTTACATGCGGCAAGGAGAAGGTGCAGCCCCAAACTGGCTTTCACTTCTAGAACCTTTTGCTATTGCGGGAGCAGCTGCTGGAGCTTTTCAACCGAGCTGCAAGAGTGAAAAGTGTGATGGCATGTCTATCTGAGAAGGAAGGTTCGGTGCCGCAGCCTGTTGTGCACAATTTATATGCTGATAAGAGAAGGGGGTGCTTTTGCAACGTTTTCCTTCCTGACACTTCTGTCTCTGTGAGCTTTAGCTGCTTGGACTCAGGGATACCGAAGGTATGTGAAAGTGACTGGGATGCGAGAATCATGTTGCACAGGGAACAGGGAAGGTCAGCAAATGTTTCCTGTCCTGGCACATCTCTCAGTCTGAACTGCAGCTGCAGATGCTTCACTTCCGCCAAGGACTCTGCCACCTTGAGAGAAGGATGCGCTCTATGGAGTTGAGAAAGAAAGTGCGTCTCACTAGCTTCTTTCCTCTACTTCATAGACAGCAAAGGGGCTATGAAAGGCAGCACTGGCTTTTTGTTCTAGGACTTCTTCTTTACAAGCAGCTGCTGGATGTTTGGAAGGGGGTTTGGGATATGCAAAAATGAGAGGCTAAGATGGTAAGAGGGTAAGATGGAAGTCATCTGGCAAAAGCAGAGCTCACAAAAGGGCCAGCTGAGAAAGCTCTTGCTGCCTACAACTTCAACTGCACCCCTCAAAGCAGCAGCACACACGCTGCTCTCGGCACTTTCCTTCTCAGCTCTACGCACCATCCTAAGCCTTGCCTCTCCCACACTCAGGATCCAAAGACAACGGCACCAGGGACTGCTCACACACTAAAGGCACCAGGAAAAAAGGCTCACCAGCTTGGCCTTTGCATTCCCGCTGACAGCTCCACAGCTTGAACCCAGAGAACTGCCTGCTGCCAACAGCCTTTCCAATCACTCTGAGCACCTCATGACAAGGAGTGTGGGGAATGAATCTCCAGCAGCCTCCTGCCCCAGGCTGTCCCCCGGGAGCAGCCCTGCTCCAGGCCGTGACTGCCACCTGCACAGCCAAAGGACCCAGAGCCGGTGTTACACACCACGGCTGTGCCTGACACAGAGACACCAGTGGCCACACAAGTGGCCATGGCACTGTCCACACACAGTCCCTGCTGCTGCTCCCCCAGCCGCTGGCACCAACTCCCAGCCACCCACTCCTAAAGCCACGGGGCCCACTGGGACACTGCGGGGGCTCGTGGAAGCCAGCGGCCATTGTGACACAGCGGGGCTGCACAGAGCCCACGGTGCTTTGTGACCCGTGGCTCCCAGGAGAGCCTTTGTGATGCTGGGGAACTACAAGGAAGCCTGGCTCCTCTGTGACACCACCACAGAAGCTCAGGGGAGCCCTGGAGACCGTGCTGATGCTATTGAACCTGATGCAACCCTGCCTCCTCTGTGACACCACAGAAGCTCTTGGAACCCTGGAGACCGTGGTGATGCTATGGAACCTGATGCAACCCTGCCTCCTCTGTGACACCACAGAACCTCTGGGAGCCCTGGAGACCGTGCTGATGCTATGGAACCTGATGCAACCCTGCCTCCACTGTGACACCACAGAAGCTCGGGGAGCTCTGCAGACCGTGGGGATGCTGGCGAAGCTGACGGAACCCTGGGCACCACAGTGACGCTATGGAACCTGGTGGAACCGAGGGGCCACAGTGACACTGTGGGGCCTTTTGGAAGCAACAGGACCCTGGTGGGAAGCCACGGGATGATTAATCCTGCACGAACCTGCTCCAGGTGGGCTCCTCTCTCCCGGCTTCCACAGGTGCTGCTAGGATCCCACTCCGGCACTGGCTTGGCACGGGCTCACGGCTTCCTTTGGCAATGGCTCTGCTCCAGGATGGCATGCTGCAGAGAATGCAGGTAGATTTTGTGCTCACTCCTGGCATGCAGCTGGACAATAAAGCCTGATCCAGCCCCCCCTCAGCATATGTCCGGCTCTGGCATTGGGGCGGGGCAACTTTGGGAGCAGCCCCAGCCCTGCTCCTGCTCCCGGCTGGGCACCCAGCTGCTGGGACACAGGTGTGTCCTGATGCCACCGTCTACTCCTTTGAGAAGGGGAGGACAGAGTGCATCAGGGAGTTTGGTGTGGCTTACATGCGGCAAGGAGAAGGTGCAGCCCCAAACTGGCTTTCACTTCTAGAACCTTTTGCTATTGCGGGAGCAGCTGCTGGAGCTTTTCAACCGAGCTGCAAGAGTGAAAAGTGTGATGGCATGTCTATCTGAGAAGGAAGGTTCGGTGCCGCAGCCTGTTGTGCACAATTTATATGCTGATAAGAGAAGGGGGTGCTTTTGGAACGTTTTCCTTCCTGACACTTCTGTCTCTGTGAGCTTTAGCTGCTTGGACTCAGGGATACCGAAGGTATGTGAAAGTGACTGGGATGCGAGAATCATGTTGCACAGGGAACAGGGAAGGTCAGCAAATGTTTCCTGTCCTGGCACATCTCTCAGTCTGAACTGCAGCTGCAGATGCTTCACTTCCGCCAAGGACTCTGCCACCTTGAGAGAAGGATGCGCTCTATGGAGTTGAGAAAGAAAGTGCGTCTCACTAGCTTCTTTCCTCTACTTCATAGACAGCAAAGGGGCTATGAAAGGCAGCACTGGCTTTTTGTTCTAGGACTTCTTCTTTACAAGCAGCTGCTGGATGTTTGGAAGGGGGTTTGGGATATGCAAAAATGAGAGGCTAAGATGGTAAGAGGGTAAGATGGAAGTCATCTGGCAAAAGCAGAGCTCACAAAAGGGCCAGCTGAGAAAGCTCTTGCTGCCTACAACTTCAACTGCACCCCTCAAAGCAGCAGCACACACGCTGCTCTCGGCACTTTCCTTCTCAGCTCTACGCACCATCCTAAGCCTTGCCTCTCCCACACTCAGGATCCAAAGACAACGGCACCAGGGACTGCTCACACACTAAAGGCACCAGGACAAAAGGCTCACCAGCTTGGCCTTTGCATTCCCGCTGACAGCTCCACAGCTTGAACCCAGAGAACTGCCTGCTGCCAACAGCCTTTCCAATCACTCTGAGCACCTCATGACAAGGAGTGTGGGGAATGAATCTCCAGCAGCCTCCTGCCCCAGGCTGTCCCCCGGGAGCAGCCCTGCTCCAGGCCGTGACTGCCACCTGCACAGCCAAAGGACCCAGAGCCGGTGTTACACACCACGGCTGTGCCTGGCACAGAGACACCAGTGGCCACACAAGTGGCCATGGCACTGTCCACACACAGTCCCTGCTGCTGCTCCCCCAGCCGCTGGCACCAACTCCCAGCCACCCACTCCTAAAGCCACGGGGCCCACTGGGACACTGCGGGGGCTCGTGGAAGCCAGCGGCCATTGTGACACAGCGGGGCTGCACAGAGCCCACGGTGCTTTGTGACCCGTGGCTCCCAGGAGAGCCTTTGTGATGCTGGGGAACTACAAGGAAGCCTGGCTCCTCTGTGACACCACCACAGAAGCTCAGGGGAGCCCTGGAGACCGTGCTGATGCTATTGAACCTGATGCAACCCTGCCTCCTCTGTGACACCACAGAAGCTCTTGGAGCCCTGGAGACCGTGCTGATGCTATGGAACCTGATGCAACCCTGCCTCCTCTGTGACACCACAGAACCTCTGGGAGCCCTGGAGACCGTGCTGATGCTATGGAACCTGATGCAACCCTGCCTCCACTGTGACACCACAGAAGCTCAGGGAGCCCTGGAGACTGTGGTGATGCTATGGAACCTGATGCAACCCTGCCTCCACTGTGACACCACAGAACCTCTGGGAGCCCTGGAGACCGTGCTGATGCTATGGAACCTGATGCAACCCTGCCTCCACTGTGACACCACAGAAGCTCGGGGAGCTCTGCAGACCGTGGGGATGCTGGCGAAGCTGACGGAACCCTGGGCACCACAGTGACGCTATGGAACCTGGTGGAACCGAGGGGCCACAGTGACACTGTGGGGCCTTTTGGAAGCAACAGGACCCTGGTGGGAAGCCACGGGATGATTAATCCTGCACGAACCTGCTCCAGGTGGGCTCCTCTCTCCCGGCTTCCACAGGTGCTGCTAGGATCCCACTCCGGCACTGGCTTGGCACGGGCTCACGGCTTCCTTTGGCAATGGCTCTGCTCCAGGATGGCATGCTGCAGAGAATGCAGGTAGATTTTGTGCTCACTCCTGGCATGCAGCTGGACAATAAAGCCTGATCCAGCCCCCCCTCAGCATATGTCCGGCTCTGGCATTGGGGCGGGGCAACTTTGGGAGCAGCCCCAGCCCTGCTCCTGCTCCCGGCTGGGCACCCAGCTGCTGGGACACAGGTGTGTCCTGATGCCACCGTCTACTCCTTTGAGAAGGGGAGGACAGAGTGCATCAGGGAGTTTGGTGTGGCTTACATGCGGCAAGGAGAAGGTGCAGCCCCAAACTGGCTTTCACTTCTAGAACCTTTTGCTATTGCGGGAGCAGCTGCTGGAGCTTTTCAACCGAGCTGCAAGAGTGAAAAGTGTGATGGCATGTCTATCTGAGAAGGAAGGTTCGGTGCCGCAGCCTGTTGTGCACAATTTATATGCTGATAAGAGAAGGGGGTGCTTTTGCAACGTTTTCCTTCCTGACACTTCTGTCTCTGTGAGCTTTAGCTGCTTGGACTCAGGGATACCGAAGGTATGTGAAAGTGACTGGGATGCGAGAATCATGTTGCACAGGGAACAGGGAAGGTCAGCAAATGTTTCCTGTCCTGGCACATCTCTCAGTCTGAACTGCAGCTGCAGATGCTTCACTTCCGCCAAGGACTCTGCCACCTTGAGAGAAGGATGCGCTCTATGGAGTTGAGAAAGAAAGTGCGTCTCACTAGCTTCTTTCCTCTACTTCATAGACAGCAAAGGGGCTATGAAAGGCAGCACTGGCTTTTTGTTCTAGGACTTCTTCTTTACAAGCAGCTGCTGGATGTTTGGAAGGGGGTTTGGGATATGCAAAAATGAGAGGCTAAGATGGTAAGAGGGTAAGATGGAAGTCATCTGGCAAAAGCAGAGCTCACAAAAGGGCCAGCTGAGAAAGCTCTTGCTGCCTACAACTTCAACTGCACCCCTCAAAGCAGCAGCACACACGCTGCTCTCGGCACTTTCCTTCTCAGCTCTACGCACCATCCTAAGCCTTGCCTCTCCCACACTCAGGATCCAAAGACAACGGCACCAGGGACTGCTCACACACTAAAGGCACCAGGACAAAAGGCTCACCAGCTTGGCCTTTGCATTCCCGCTGACAGCTCCACAGCTTGAACCCAGAGAACTGCCTGCTGCCAACAGCCTTTCCAATCACTCTGAGCACCTCATGACAAGGAGTGTGGGGAATGAATCTCCAGCAGCCTCCTGCCCCAGGCTGTCCCCCGGGAGCAGCCCTGCTCCAGGCCGTGACTGCCACCTGCACAGCCAAAGGACCCAGAGCCGGTGTTACACACCACGGCTGTGCCTGGCACAGAGACACCAGTGGCCACACAAGTGGCCATGGCACTGTCCACACACAGTCCCTGCTGCTGCTCCCCCAGCCGCTGGCACCAACTCCCAGCCACCCACTCCTAAAGCCACGGGGCCCACTGGGACACTGCGGGGGCTCGTGGAAGCCAGCGGCCATTGTGACACAGCGGGGCTGCACAGAGCCCACGGTGCTTTGTGACCCGTGGCTCCCAGGAGAGCCTTTGTGATGCTGGGGAACTACAAGGAAGCCTGGCTCCTCTGTGACACCACCACAGAAGCTCAGGGGAGCCCTGGAGACCGTGCTGATGCTATTGAACCTGATGCAACCCTGCCTCCTCTGTGACACCACAGAACCTCTGGGAGCCCTGGAGACCGTGCTGATGCTATGGAACCTGATGCAACCCTGCCTCCACTGTGACACCACAGAAGCTCAGGGAGCCCTGGAGACTGTGGTGATGCTATGGAACCTGATGCAACCCTGCCTCCACTGTGACACCACAGAACCTCTGGGAGCCCTGGAGACCGTGCTGATGCTATGGAACCTGATGCAACCCTGCCTCCACTGTGACACCACAGAAGCTCGGGGAGCTCTGCAGACCGTGGGGATGCTGGCGAAGCTGACGGAACCCTGGGCACCACAGTGACGCTATGGAACCTGGTGGAACCGAGGGGCCACAGTGACACTGTGGGGCCTTTTGGAAGCAACAGGACCCTGGTGGGAAGCCACGGGATGATTAATCCTGCACGAACCTGCTCCAGGTGGGCTCCTCTCTCCCGGCTTCCACAGGTGCTGCTAGGATCCCACTCCGGCACTGGCTTGGCACGGGCTCACGGCTTCCTTTGGCAATGGCTCTGCTCCAGGATGGCATGCTGCAGAGAATGCAGGTAGATTTTGTGCTCACTCCTGGCATGCAGCTGGACAATAAAGCCTGATCCAGCCCCCCCTCAGCATATGTCCGGCTCTGGCATTGGGGCAGGGCAACTTTGGGAGCAGCCCCAGCCCTGCTCCTGCTCCCGGCTGGGCACCCAGCTGCTGGGACACAGGTGTGTCCTGATGCCACCGTCTACTCCTTTGAGAAGGGGAGGACAGAGTGCATCAGGGAGTTTGGTGTGGCTTACATGCGGCAAGGAGAAGGTGCAGCCCCAAACTGGCTTTCACTTCTAGAACCTTTTGCTATTGCGGGAGCAGCTGCTGGAGCTTTTCAACCGAGCTGCAAGAGTGAAAAGTGTGATGGCATGTCTATCTGAGAAGGAAGGTTCGGTGCCGCAGCCTGTTGTGCACAATTTATATGCTGATAAGAGAAGGGGGTGCTTTTGCAACGTTTTCCTTCCTGACACTTCTGTCTCTGTGAGCTTTAGCTGCTTGGACTCAGGGGTACCGAAGGTATGTGAAAGTGACTGGGATGCGAGAATCATGTTGCACAGGGAACAGGGAAGGTCAGCAAATGTTTCCTGTCCTGGCACATCTCTCAGTCTGAACTGCAGCTGCAGATGCTTCACTTCCGCCAAGGACTCTGCCACCTTGAGAGAAGGATGCGCTCTATGGAGTTGAGAAAGAAAGTGCGTCTCACTAGCTTCTTTCCTCTACTTCATAGACAGCAAAGGGGCTATGAAAGGCAGCACTGGCTTTTTGTTCTAGGACTTCTTCTTTACAAGCAGCTGCTGGATGTTTGGAAGGGGGTTTGGGATATGCAAAAATGAGAGGCTAAGATGGTAAGAGGGTAAGATGGAAGTCATCTGGCAAAAGCAGAGCTCACAAAAGGGCCAGCTGAGAAAGCTCTTGCTGCCTACAACTTCAACTGCACCCCTCAAAGCAGCAGCACACACGCTGCTCTCGGCACTTTCCTTCTCAGCTCTACGCACCATCCTAAGCCTTGCCTCTCCCACACTCAGGATCCAAAGACAACGGCACCAGGGACTGCTCACACACTAAAGGCACCAGGACAAAAGGCTCACCAGCTTGGCCTTTGCATTCCCGCTGACAGCTCCACAGCTTGAACCCAGAGAACTGCCTGCTGCCAACAGCCTTTCCAATCACTCTGAGCACCTCATGACAAGGAGTGTGGGGAATGAATCTCCAGCAGCCTCCTGCCCCAGGCTGTCCCCCGGGAGCAGCCCTGCTCCAGGCCGTGACTGCCACCTGCACAGCCAAAGGACCCAGAGCCGGTGTTACACACCACGGCTGTGCCTGGCACAGAGACACCAGTGGCCACACAAGTGGCCATGGCACTGTCCACACACAGTCCCTGCTGCTGCTCCCCCAGCCGCTGGCACCAACTCCCAGCCACCCACTCCTAAAGCCACGGGGCCCACTGGGACACTGCGGGGGCTCGTGGAAGCCAGCGGCCATTGTGACACAGCGGGGCTGCACAGAGCCCACGGTGCTTTGTGACCCGTGGCTCCCAGGAGAGCCTTTGTGATGCTGGGGAACTACAAGGAAGCCTGGCTCCTCTGTGACACCACCACAGAAGCTCAGGGGAGCCCTGGAGACCGTGCTGATGCTATGGAACCTGATGCAACCCTGCCTCCTCTGTGACACCACAGAACCTCTGGGAGCCCTGGAGACCGTGCTGATGCTATGGAACCTGATGCAACCCTGCCTCCACTGTGACACCACAGAAGCTCAGGGAGCCCTGGAGACTGTGGTGATGCTATGGAACCTGATGCAACCCTGCCTCCACTGTGACACCACAGAACCTCTGGGAGCCCTGGAGACCGTGCTGATGCTATGGAACCTGATGCAACCCTGCCTCCACTGTGACACCACAGAAGCTCGGGGAGCTCTGCAGACCGTGGGGATGCTGGCGAAGCTGACGGAACCCTGGGCACCACAGTGACGCTATGGAACCTGGTGGAACCGAGGGGCCACAGTGACACTGTGGGGCCTTTTGGAAGCAACAGGACCCTGGTGGGAAGCCACGGGATGATTAATCCTGCACGAACCTGCTCCAGGTGGGCTCCTCTCTCCCGGCTTCCACAGGTGCTGCTAGGATCCCACTCCGGCACTGGCTTGGCACGGGCTCACGGCTTCCTTTGGCAATGGCTCTGCTCCAGGATGGCATGCTGCAGAGAATGCAGGTAGATTTTGTGCTCACTCCTGGCATGCAGCTGGACAATAAAGCCTGATCCAGCCCCCCCTCAGCATATGTCCGGCTCTGGCATTGGGGCGGGGCAACTTTGGGAGCAGCCCCAGCCCTGCTCCTGCTCCCGGCTGGGCACCCAGCTGCTGGGACACAGGTGTGTCCTGATGCCACCGTCTACTCCTTTGAGAAGGGGAGGACAGAGTGCATCAGGGAGTTTGGTGTGGCTTACATGCGGCAAGGAGAAGGTGCAGCCCCAAACTGGCTTTCACTTCTAGAACCTTTTGCTATTGCGGGAGCAGCTGCTGGAGCTTTTCAACCGAGCTGCAAGAGTGAAAAGTGTGATGGCATGTCTATCTGAGAAGGAAGGTTCGGTGCCGCAGCCTGTTGTGCACAATTTATATGCTGATAAGAGAAGGGGGTGCTTTTGGAACGTTTTCCTTCCTGACACTTCTGTCTCTGTGAGCTTTAGCTGCTTGGACTCAGGGATACCGAAGGTATGTGAAAGTGACTGGGATGCGAGAATCATGTTGCACAGGGAACAGGGAAGGTCAGCAAATGTTTCCTGTCCTGGCACATCTCTCAGTCTGAACTGCAGCTGCAGATGCTTCACTTCCGCCAAGGACTCTGCCACCTTGAGAGAAGGATGCGCTCTATGGAGTTGAGAAAGAAAGTGCGTCTCACTAGCTTCTTTCCTCTACTTCATAGACAGCAAAGGGGCTATGAAAGGCAGCACTGGCTTTTTGTTCTAGGACTTCTTCTTTACAAGCAGCTGCTGGATGTTTGGAAGGGGGTTTGGGATATGCAAAAATGAGAGGCTAAGATGGTAAGAGGGTAAGATGGAAGTCATCTGGCAAAAGCAGAGCTCACAAAAGGGCCAGCTGAGAAAGCTCTTGCTGCCTACAACTTCAACTGCACCCCTCAAAGCAGCAGCACACACGCTGCTCTCGGCACTTTCCTTCTCAGCTCTACGCACCATCCTAAGCCTTGCCTCTCCCACACTCAGGATCCAAAGACAACGGCACCAGGGACTGCTCACACACTAAAGGCACCAGGACAAAAGGCTCACCAGCTTGGCCTTTGCATTCCCGCTGACAGCTCCACAGCTTGAACCCAGAGAACTGCCTGCTGCCAACAGCCTTTCCAATCACTCTGAGCACCTCATGACAAGGAGTGTGGGGAATGAATCTCCAGCAGCCTCCTGCCCCAGGCTGTCCCCCGGGAGCAGCCCTGCTCCAGGCTGTGACTGCCACCTGCACAGCCAAAGGACTCAGAGCCGGTGTTACACACCACGGCTGTGCCTGGCACAGAGACACCAGTGGCCACACAAGTGGCCATGGCACTGTCCACACACAGTCCCTGCTGCTGCTCCCCCAGCCGCTGGCACCAACTCCCAGCCACCCACTCCTAAAGCCACGGGGCCCACTGGGACACTGCGGGGGCTCGTGGAAGCCAGCGGCCATTGTGACACAGCGGGGCTGCACAGAGCCCACGGTGCTTTGTGACCCGTGGCTCCCAGGAGAGCCTTTGTGATGCTGGGGAACTACAAGGAAGCCTGGCTCCTCTGTGACACCACCACAGAAGCTCAGGGGAGCCCTTGAGACTGTGCTGATGCTATTGAACCTGATGCAACCCTGCCTCCTCTGTGACACCACAGAAGCTCTTGGAGCCCTGGAGACCGTGGTGATGCTATGGAACCTGATGCAACCCTGCCTCCTCTGTGACACCACAGAACCTCTGGGAGCCCTGGAGACCGTGCTGATGCTATGGAACCTGATGCAACCCTGCCTCCACTGTGACACCACAGAAGCTCAGGGAGCCCTGGAGACTGTGGTGATGCTATGGAACCTGATGCAACCCTGCCTCCACTGTGACACCACAGAACCTCTGGGAGCCCTGGAGACCGTGCTGATGCTATGGAACCTGATGCAACCCTGCCTCCACTGTGACACCACAGAAGCTCGGGGAGCTCTGCAGACCGTGGGGATGCTGGCGAAGCTGACGGAACCCTGGGCACCACAGTGACGCTATGGAACCTGGTGGAACCGAGGGGCCACAGTGACACTGTGGGGCCTTTTGGAAGCAACAGGACCCTGGTGGGAAGCCACGGGATGATTAATCCTGCACGAACCTGCTCCAGGTGGGCTCCTCTCTCCCAGCTTCCACAGGTGCTGCTAGGATCCCACTCTGGCACTGGCTTGGCACGGGCTCACGGCTTCCTTTGGCAATGGCTCTGCTCCAGGATGGCATGCTGCAGAGAATGCAGGTAGATTTTGTGCTCACTCCTGGCATGCAGCTGGACAATAAAGCCTGATCCAGCCCCCCCTCAGCATATGTCCGGCTCTGGCATTGGGGCGGGGCAACTTTGGGAGCAGCCCCAGCCCTGCTCCTGCTCCCGGCTGGGCACCCAGCTGCTGGGACACAGGTGTGTCCTGATGCCACCGTCTACTCCTTTGAGATGGGGAGGACAGAGTGCATCAGGGAGTTTGGTGTGGCTTACATGCGGCAAGGAGAAGGTGCAGCCCCAAACTGGCTTTCACTTCTAGAACCTTTTGCTATTGCGGGAGCAGCTGCTGGAGCTTTTCAACCGAGCTGCAAGAGTGAAAAGTGTGATGGCATGTCTATCTGAGAAGGAAGGTTCGGTGCCGCAGCCTGTTGTGCACAATTTATATGCTGATAAGAGAAGGGGGTGCTTTTGGAACGTTTTCCTTCCTGACACTTCTGTCTCTGTGAGCTTTAGCTGCTTGGACTCAGGGATACCGAAGGTATGTGAAAGTGACTGGGATGCGAGAATCATGTTGCACAGGGAACAGGGAAGGTCAGCAAATGTTTCCTGTCCTGGCACATCTCTCAGTCTGAACTGCAGCTGCAGATGCTTCACTTCCGCCAAGGACTCTGCCACCTTGAGAGAAGGATGCGCTCTATGGAGTTGAGAAAGAAAGTGCGTCTCACTAGCTTCTTTCCTCTACTTCATAGACAGCAAAGGGGCTATGAAAGGCAGCACTGGCTTTTTGTTCTAGGACTTCTTCTTTACAAGCAGCTGCTGGATGTTTGGAAGGGGGTTTGGGATATGCAAAAATGAGAGGCTAAGATGGTAAGAGGGTAAGATGGAAGTCATCTGGCAAAAGCAGAGCTCACAAAAGGGCCAGCTGAGAAAGCTCTTGCTGCCTACAACTTCAACTGCACCCCTCAAAGCAGCAGCACACATGCTGCTCTCGGCACTTTCCTTCTCAGCTCTACGCACCATCCTAAGCCTTGCCTCTCCCACACTCAGGATCCAAAGACAACGGCACCAGGGACTGCTCACACACTAAAGGCACCAGGACAAAAGGCTCACCAGCTTGGCCTTTGCATTCCCGCTGACAGCTCCACAGCTTGAACCCAGAGAACTGCCTGCTGCCAACAGCCTTTCCAATCACTCTGAGCACCTCATGACAAGGAGTGTGGGGAATGAATCTCCAGCAGCCTCCTGCCCCAGGCTGTCCCCCGGGAGCAGCCCTGCTCCAGGCTGTGACTGCCACCTGCACAGCCAAAGGACCCAGAGCCGGTGTTACACACCACGGCTGTGCCTGGCACAGAGACACCAGTGGCCACACAAGTGGCCATGGCACTGTCCACACACAGTCCCTGCTGCTGCTCCCCCAGCCGCTGGCACCAACTCCCAGCCACCCACTCCTAAAGCCACGGGGCCCACTGGGACACTGCGGGGGCTCGTGGAAGCCAGCGGCCATTGTGACACAGCGGGGCTGCACAGAGCCCACGGTGCTTTGTGACCCGTGGCTCCCAGGAGAGCCTTTGTGATGCTGGGGAACTACAAGGAAGCCTGGCTCCTCTGTGACACCACCACAGAAGCTCAGGGGAGCCCTTGAGACTGTGCTGATGCTATTGAACCTGATGCAACCCTGCCTCCTCTGTGACACCACAGAAGCTCTTGGAGCCCTGGAGACCGTGGTGATGCTATGGAACCTGATGCAACCCTGCCTCCTCTGTGACACCACAGAACCTCTGGGAGCCCTGGAGACCGTGCTGATGCTATGGAACCTGATGCAACCCTGCCTCCACTGTGACACCACAGAAGCTCAGGGAGCCCTGGAGACTGTGGTGATGCTATGGAACCTGATGCAACCCTGCCTCCACTGTGACACCACAGAACCTCTGGGAGCCCTGGAGACCGTGCTGATGCTATGGAACCTGATGCAACCCTGCCTCCACTGTGACACCACAGAAGCTCGGGGAGCTCTGCAGACCGTGGGGATGCTGGCGAAGCTGACGGAACCCTGGGCACCACAGTGACGCTATGGAACCTGGTGGAACCGAGGGGCCACAGTGACACTGTGGGGCCTTTTGGAAGCAACAGGACCCTGGTGGGAAGCCACGGGATGATTAATCCTGCACGAACCTGCTCCAGGTGGGCTCCTCTCTCCCGGCTTCCACAGGTGCTGCTAGGATCCCACTCCGGCACTGGCTTGGCACGGGCTCACGGCTTCCTTTGGCAATGGCTCTGCTCCAGGATGGCATGCTGCAGAGAATGCAGGTAGATTTTGTGCTCACTCCTGGCATGCAGCTGGACAATAAAGCCTGATCCAGCCCCCCCTCAGCATATGTCCGGCTCTGGCATTGGGGCGGGGCAACTTTGGGAGCAGCCCCAGCCCTGCTCCTGCTCCCGGCTGGGCACCCAGCTGCTGGGACACAGGTGTGTCCTGATGCCACCGTCTACTCCTTTGAGAAGGGGAGGACAGAGTGCATCAGGGAGTTTGGTGTGGCTTACATGCGGCAAGGAGAAGGTGCAGCCCCAAACTGGCTTTCACTTCTAGAACCTTTTGCTATTGCGGGAGCAGCTGCTGGAGCTTTTCAACCGAGCTGCAAGAGTGAAAAGTGTGATGGCATGTCTATCTGAGAAGGAAGGTTCGGTGCCGCAGCCTGTTGTGCACAATTTATATGCTGATAACAGAAGGGGGTGCTTTTGCAACGTTTTCCTTCCTGACACTTCTGTCTCTGTGAGCTTTAGCTGCTTGGACTCAGGGATACCGAAGGTATGTGAAAGTGACTGGGATGCGAGAATCATGTTGCACAGGGAACAGGGAAGGTCAGCAAATGTTTCCTGTCCTGGCACATCTCTCAGTCTGAACTGCAGCTGCAGATGCTTCACTTCCGCCAAGGACTCTGCCACCTTGAGAGAAGGATGCGCTCTATGGAGTTGAGAAAGAAAGTGCGTCTCACTAGCTTCTTTCCTCTACTTCATAGACAGCAAAGGGGCTATGAAAGGCAGCACTGGCTTTTTGTTCTAGGACTTCTTCTTTACAAGCAGCTGCTGGATGTTTGGAAGGGGGTTTGGGATATGCAAAAATGAGAGGCTAAGATGGTAAGAGGGTAAGATGGAAGTCATCTGGCAAAAGCAGAGCTCACAAAAGGGCCAGCTGAGAAAGCTCTTGCTGCCTACAACTTCAACTGCACCCCTCAAAGCAGCAGCACACACGCTGCTCTCGGCACTTTCCTTCTCAGCTCTACGCACCATCCTAAGCCTTGCCTCTCCCACACTCAGGATCCAAAGACAACGGCACCAGGGACTGCTCACACACTAAAGGCACCAGGACAAAAGGCTCACCAGCTTGGCCTTTGCATTCCCGCTGACAGCTCCACAGCTTGAACCCAGAGAACTGCCTGCTGCCAACAGCCTTTCCAATCACTCTGAGCACCTCATGACAAGGAGTGTGGGGAATGAATCTCCAGCAGCCTCCTGCCCCAGGCTGTCCCCCGGGAGCAGCCCTGCTCCAGGCCGTGACTGCCACCTGCACAGCCAAAGGACCCAGAGCCGGTGTTACACACCACGGCTGTGCCTGGCACAGAGACACCAGTGGCCACACAAGTGGCCATGGCACTGTCCACACACAGTCCCTGCTGCTGCTCCCCCAGCCGCTGGCACCAACTCCCAGCCACCCACTCCTAAAGCCACGGGGCCCACTGGGACACTGCGGGGGCTCGTGGAAGCCAGCGGCCATTGTGACACAGCGGGGCTGCACAGAGCCCACGGTGCTTTGTGACCCGTGGCTCCCAGGAGAGCCTTTGTGATGCTGGGGAACTACAAGGAAGCCTGGCTCCTCTGTGACACCACCACAGAAGCTCAGGGGAGCCCTGGAGACCGTGCTGATGCTATTGAACCTGATGCAACCCTGCCTCCTCTGTGACACCACAGAAGCTCTTGGAGCCCTGGAGACCGTGCTGATGCTATGGAACCTGATGCAACCCTGCCTCCTCTGTGACACCACAGAACCTCTGGGAGCCCTGGAGACCGTGCTGATGCTATGGAACCTGATGCAACCCTGCCTCCACTGTGACACCACAGAAGCTCAGGGAGCCCTGGAGACTGTGGTGATGCTATGGAACCTGATGCAACCCTGCCTCCACTGTGACACCACAGAAGCTCGGGGAGCCCTGGAGACCGTGCTGATGCTATGGAACCTGATGCAACCCTGCCTCCACTGTGACACCACAGAAGCTCGGGGAGCTCTGCAGACCGTGGGGATGCTGGCGAAGCTGATGGAACCCTGGGCACCACAGTGACGCTATGGAACCTGGTGGAACCGAGGGGCCACAGTGACACTGTGGGGCCTTTTGGAAGCAACAGGACCCTGGTGGGAAGCCACGGGATGATTAATCCTGCACGAACCTGCTCCAGGTGGGCTCCTCTCTCCCGGCTTCCACAGGTGCTGCTAGGATCCCACTCCGGCACTGGCTTGGCACGGGCTCACGGCTTCCTTTGGCAATGGCTCTGCTCCAGGATGGCATGCTGCAGAGAATGCAGGTAGATTTTGTGCTCACTCCTGGCATGCAGCTGGACAATAAAGCCTGATCCAGCCCCCCCTCAGCATATGTCCGGCTCTGGCATTGGGGCGGGGCAACTTTGGGAGCAGCCCCAGCCCTGCTCCTGCTCCCGGCTGGGCACCCAGCTGCTGGGACACAGGTGTGTCCTGATGCCACCGTCTACTCCTTTGAGAAGGGGAGGACAGAGTGCATCAGGGAGTTTGGTGTGGCTTACATGCGGCAAGGAGAAGGTGCAGCCCCAAACTGGCTTTCACTTCTAGAACCTTTTGCTATTGCGGGAGCAGCTGCTGGAGCTTTTCAACCGAGCTGCAAGAGTGAAAAGTGTGATGGCATGTCTATCTGAGAAGGAAGGTTCGGTGCTGCAGCCTGTTGTGCACAATTTATATGCTGATAAGAGAAGGGGGTGCTTTTGGAACGTTTTCCTTCCTGACACTTCTGTCTCTGTGAGCTTTAGCTGCTTGGACTCAGGGATACCGAAGGTATGTGAAAGTGACTGGGATGCGAGAATCATGTTGCACAGGGAACAGGGAAGGTCAGCAAATGTTTCCTGTCCTGGCACATCTCTCAGTCTGAACTGCAGCTGCAGATGCTTCACTTCCGCCAAGGACTCTGCCACCTTGAGAGAAGGATGCGCTCTATGGAGTTGAGAAAGAAAGTGCGTCTCACTAGCTTCTTTCCTCTACTTCATAGACAGCAAAGGGGCTATGAAAGGCAGCACTGGCTTTTTGTTCTAGGACTTCTTCTTTACAAGCAGCTGCTGGATGTTTGGAAGGGGGTTTGGGATATGCAAAAATGAGAGGCTAAGATGGTAAGAGGGTAAGATGGAAGTCATCTGGCAAAAGCAGAGCTCACAAAAGGGCCAGCTGAGAAAGCTCTTGCTGCCTACAACTTCAACTGCACCCCTCAAAGCAGCAGCACACATGCTGCTCTCGGCACTTTCCTTCTCAGCTCTACGCACCATCCTAAGCCTTGCCTCTCCCACACTCAGGATCCAAAGACAACGGCACCAGGGACTGCTCACACACTAAAGGCACCAGGACAAAAGGCTCACCAGCTTGGCCTTTGCATTCCCGCTGACAGCTCCACAGCTTGAACCCAGAGAACTGCCTGCTGCCAACAGCCTTTCCAATCACTCTGAGCACCTCATGACAAGGAGTGTGGGGAATGAATCTCCAGCAGCCTCCTGCCCCAGGCTGTCCCCCGGGAGCAGCCCTGCTCCAGGCCGTGACTGCCACCTGCACAGCCAAAGGACCCAGAGCCGGTGTTACACACCACGGCTGTGCCTGGCACAGAGACACCAGTGGCCACACAAGTGGCCATGGCACTGTCCACACACAGTCCCTGCTGCTGCTCCCCCAGCCGCTGGCACCAACTCCCAGCCACCCACTCCTAAAGCCACGGGGCCCACTGGGACACTGCGGGGGCTCGTGGAAGCCAGCGGCCATTGTGACACAGCGGGGCTGCACAGAGCCCACGGTGCTTTGTGACCCGTGGCTCCCAGGAGAGCCTTTGTGATGCTGGGGAACTACAAGGAAGCCTGGCTCCTCTGTGACACCACCACAGAAGCTCAGGGGAGCCCTGGAGACCGTGCTGATGCTATTGAACCTGATGCAACCCTGCCTCCTCTGTGACACCACAGAACCTCTGGGAGCCCTGGAGACCGTGCTGATGCTATGGAACCTGATGCAACCCTGCCTCCACTGTGACACCACAGAAGCTCAGGGAGCCCTGGAGACTGTGGTGATGCTATGGAACCTGATGCAACCCTGCCTCCACTGTGACACCACAGAAGCTCAGGGAGCCCTGGAGACTGTGGTGATGCTATGGAACCTGATGCAACCCTGCCTCCACTGTGACACCACAGAAGCTCGGGGAGCTCTGCAGACCGTGGGGATGCTGGCGAAGCTGATGGAACCCTGGGCACCACAGTGACGCTATGGAACCTGGTGGAACCGAGGGGCCACAGTGACACTGTGGGGCCTTTTGGAAGCAACAGGACCCTGGTGGGAAGCCACGGGATGATTAATCCTGCACGAACCTGCTCCAGGTGGGCTCCTCTCTCCCGGCTTCCACAGGTGCTGCTAGGATCCCACTCCGGCACTGGCTTGGCACGGGCTCACGGCTTCCTTTGGCAATGGCTCTGCTCCAGGATGGCATGCTGCAGAGAATGCAGGTAGATTTTGTGCTCACTCCTGGCATGCAGCTGGACAATAAAGCCTGATCCAGCCCCCCCTCAGCATATGTCCGGCTCTGGCATTGGGGCGGGGCAACTTTGGGAGCAGCCCCAGCCCTGCTCCTGCTCCCGGCTGGGCACCCAGCTGCTGGGACACAGGTGTGTCCTGATGCCACCGTCTACTCCTTTGAGAAGGGGAGGACAGAGTGCATCAGGGAGTTTGGTGTGGCTTACATGCGGCAAGGAGAAGGTGCAGCCCCAAACTGGCTTTCACTTCTAGAACCTTTTGCTATTGCGGGAGCAGCTGCTGGAGCTTTTCAACCGAGCTGCAAGAGTGAAAAGTGTGATGGCATGTCTATCTGAGAAGGAAGGTTCGGTGCCGCAGCCTGTTGTGCACAATTTATATGCTGATAAGAGAAGGGGGTGCTTTTGCAACGTTTTCCTTCCTGACACTTCTGTCTCTGTGAGCTTTAGCTGCTTGGACTCAGGGATACCGAAGGTATGTGAAAGTGACTGGGATGCGAGAATCATGTTGCACAGGGAACAGGGAAGGTCAGCAAATGTTTCCTGTCCTGGCACATCTCTCAGTCTGAACTGCAGCTGCAGATGCTTCACTTCCGCCAAGGACTCTGCCACCTTGAGAGAAGGATGCGCTCTATGGAGTTGAGAAAGAAAGTGCGTCTCACTAGCTTCTTTCCTCTACTTCATAGACAGCAAAGGGGCTATGAAAGGCAGCACTGGCTTTTTGTTCTAGGACTTCTTCTTTACAAGCAGCTGCTGGATGTTTGGAAGGGGGTTTGGGATATGCAAAAATGAGAGGCTAAGATGGTAAGAGGGTAAGATGGAAGTCATCTGGCAAAAGCAGAGCTCACAAAAGGGCCAGCTGAGAAAGCTCTTGCTGCCTACAACTTCAACTGCACCCCTCAAAGCAGCAGCACACACGCTGCTCTCGGCACTTTCCTTCTCAGCTCTACGCACCATCCTAAGCCTTGCCTCTCCCACACTCAGGATCCAAAGACAACGGCACCAGGGACTGCTCACACACTAAAGGCACCAGGAAAAAAGGCTCACCAGCTTGGCCTTTGCATTCCCGCTGACAGCTCCACAGCTTGAACCCAGAGAACTGCCTGCTGCCAACAGCCTTTCCAATCACTCTGAGCACCTCATGACAAGGAGTGTGGGGAATGAATCTCCAGCAGCCTCCTGCCCCAGGCTGTCCCCCGGGAGCAGCCCTGCTCCAGGCCGTGACTGCCACCTGCACAGCCAAAGGACCCAGAGCCGGTGTTACACACCACGGCTGTGCCTGACACAGAGACACCAGTGGCCACACAAGTGGCCATGGCACTGTCCACACACAGTCCCTGCTGCTGCTCCCCCAGCCGCTGGCACCAACTCCCAGCCACCCACTCCTAAAGCCACGGGGCCCACTGGGACACTGCGGGGGCTCGTGGAAGCCAGCGGCCATTGTGACACAGCGGGGCTGCACAGAGCCCACGGTGCTTTGTGACCCGTGGCTCCCAGGAGAGCCTTTGTGATGCTGGGGAACTACAAGGAAGCCTGGCTCCTCTGTGACACCACCACAGAAGCTCAGGGGAGCCCTGGAGACCGTGCTGATGCTATTGAACCTGATGCAACCCTGCCTCCTCTGTGACACCACAGAAGCTCTTGGAACCCTGGAGACCGTGCTGATGCTATGGAACCTGATGCAACCCTGCCTCCACTGTGACACCACAGAAGCTCAGGGAGCCCTGGAGACTGTGGTGATGCTATGGAACCTGATGCAACCCTGCCTCCACTGTGACACCACAGAACCTCTGGGAGCCCTGGAGACCGTGCTGATGCTATGGAACCTGATGCAACCCTGCCTCCACTGTGACACCACAGAAGCTCGGGGAGCTCTGCAGACCGTGGGGATGCTGGCGAAGCTGACGGAACCCTGGGCACCACAGTGACGCTATGGAACCTGGTGGAACCGAGGGGCCACAGTGACACTGTGGGGCCTTTTGGAAGCAACAGGACCCTGGTGGGAAGCCACGGGATGATTAATCCTGCACGAACCTGCTCCAGGTGGGCTCCTCTCTCCCGGCTTCCACAGGTGCTGCTAGGATCCCACTCCGGCACTGGCTTGGCACGGGCTCACGGCTTCCTTTGGCAATGGCTCTGCTCCAGGATGGCATGCTGCAGAGAATGCAGGTAGATTTTGTGCTCACTCCTGGCATGCAGCTGGACAATAAAGCCTGATCCAGCCCCCCCTCAGCATATGTCCGGCTCTGGCATTGGGGCGGGGCAACTTTGGGAGCAGCCCCAGCCCTGCTCCTGCTCCCGGCTGGGCACCCAGCTGCTGGGACACAGGTGTGTCCTGATGCCACCGTCTACTCCTTTGAGAAGGGGAGGACAGAGTGCATCAGGGAGTTTGGTGTGGCTTACATGCGGCAAGGAGAAGGTGCAGCCCCAAACTGGCTTTCACTTCTAGAACCTTTTGCTATTGCGGGAGCAGCTGCTGGAGCTTTTCAACCGAGCTGCAAGAGTGAAAAGTGTGATGGCATGTCTATCTGAGAAGGAAGGTTCGGTGCCGCAGCCTGTTGTGCACAATTTATATGCTGATAACAGAAGGGGGTGCTTTTGCAACGTTTTCCTTCCTGACACTTCTGTCTCTGTGAGCTTTAGCTGCTTGGACTCAGGGATACCGAAGGTATGTGAAAGTGACTGGGATGCGAGAATCATGTTGCACAGGGAACAGGGAAGGTCAGCAAATGTTTCCTGTCCTGGCACATCTCTCAGTCTGAACTGCAGCTGCAGATGCTTCACTTCCGCCAAGGACTCTGCCACCTTGAGAGAAGGATGCGCTCTATGGAGTTGAGAAAGAAAGTGCGTCTCACTAGCTTCTTTCCTCTACTTCATAGACAGCAAAGGGGCTATGAAAGGCAGCACTGGCTTTTTGTTCTAGGACTTCTTCTTTACAAGCAGCTGCTGGATGTTTGGAAGGGGGTTTGGGATATGCAAAAATGAGAGGCTAAGATGGTAAGAGGGTAAGATGGAAGTCATCTGGCAAAAGCAGAGCTCACAAAAGGGCCAGCTGAGAAAGCTCTTGCTGCCTACAACTTCAACTGCACCCCTCAAAGCAGCAGCACACACGCTGCTCTCGGCACTTTCCTTCTCAGCTCTACGCACCATCCTAAGCCTTGCCTCTCCCACACTCAGGATCCAAAGACAACGGCACCAGGGACTGCTCACACACTAAAGGCACCAGGACAAAAGGCTCACCAGCTTGGCCTTTGCATTCCCGCTGACAGCTCCACAGCTTGAACCCAGAGAACTGCCTGCTGCCAACAGCCTTTCCAATCACTCTGAGCACCTCATGACAAGGAGTGTGGGGAATGAATCTCCAGCAGCCTCCTGCCCCAGGCTGTCCCCCGGGAGCAGCCCTGCTCCAGGCCGTGACTGCCACCTGCACAGCCAAAGGACCCAGAGCCGGTGTTACACACCACGGCTGTGCCTGGCACAGAGACACCAGTGGCCACACAAGTGGCCATGGCACTGTCCACACACAGTCCCTGCTGCTGCTCCCCCAGCCGCTGGCACCAACTCCCAGCCACCCACTCCTAAAGCCACGGGGCCCACTGGGACACTGCGGGGGCTCGTGGAAGCCAGCGGCCATTGTGACACAGCGGGGCTGCACAGAGCCCACGGTGCTTTGTGACCCGTGGCTCCCAGGAGAGCCTTTGTGATGCTGGGGAACTACAAGGAAGCCTGGCTCCTCTGTGACACCACCACAGAAGCTCAGGGGAGCCCTGGAGACCGTGCTGATGCTATTGAACCTGATGCAACCCTGCCTCCTCTGTGACACCACAGAAGCTCTTGGAGCCCTGGAGACCGTGCTGATGCTATGGAACCTGATGCAACCCTGCCTCCTCTGTGACACCACAGAACCTCTGGGAGCCCTGGAGACCGTGCTGATGCTATGGAACCTGATGCAACCCTGCCTCCACTGTGACACCACAGAAGCTCAGGGAGCCCTGGAGACTGTGGTGATGCTATGGAACCTGATGCAACCCTGCCTCCACTGTGACACCACAGAAGCTCGGGGAGCCCTGGAGACCGTGCTGATGCTATGGAACCTGATGCAACCCTGCCTCCACTGTGACACCACAGAAGCTCGGGGAGCTCTGCAGACCGTGGGGATGCTGGCGAAGCTGATGGAACCCTGGGCACCACAGTGACGCTATGGAACCTGGTGGAACCGAGGGGCCACAGTGACACTGTGGGGCCTTTTGGAAGCAACAGGACCCTGGTGGGAAGCCACGGGATGATTAATCCTGCACGAACCTGCTCCAGGTGGGCTCCTCTCTCCCGGCTTCCACAGGTGCTGCTAGGATCCCACTCCGGCACTGGCTTGGCACGGGCTCACGGCTTCCTTTGGCAATGGCTCTGCTCCAGGATGGCATGCTGCAGAGAATGCAGGTAGATTTTGTGCTCACTCCTGGCATGCAGCTGGACAATAAAGCCTGATCCAGCCCCCCCTCAGCATATGTCCGGCTCTGGCATTGGGGCGGGGCAACTTTGGGAGCAGCCCCAGCCCTGCTCCTGCTCCCGGCTGGGCACCCAGCTGCTGGGACACAGGTGTGTCCTGATGCCACCGTCTACTCCTTTGAGAAGGGGAGGACAGAGTGCATCAGGGAGTTTGGTGTGGCTTACATGCGGCAAGGAGAAGGTGCAGCCCCAAACTGGCTTTCACTTCTAGAACCTTTTGCTATTGCGGGAGCAGCTGCTGGAGCTTTTCAACCGAGCTGCAAGAGTGAAAAGTGTGATGGCATGTCTATCTGAGAAGGAAGGTTCGGTGCTGCAGCCTGTTGTGCACAATTTATATGCTGATAAGAGAAGGGGGTGCTTTTGGAACGTTTTCCTTCCTGACACTTCTGTCTCTGTGAGCTTTAGCTGCTTGGACTCAGGGATACCGAAGGTATGTGAAAGTGACTGGGATGCGAGAATCATGTTGCACAGGGAACAGGGAAGGTCAGCAAATGTTTCCTGTCCTGGCACATCTCTCAGTCTGAACTGCAGCTGCAGATGCTTCACTTCCGCCAAGGACTCTGCCACCTTGAGAGAAGGATGCGCTCTATGGAGTTGAGAAAGAAAGTGCGTCTCACTAGCTTCTTTCCTCTACTTCATAGACAGCAAAGGGGCTATGAAAGGCAGCACTGGCTTTTTGTTCTAGGACTTCTTCTTTACAAGCAGCTGCTGGATGTTTGGAAGGGGGTTTGGGATATGCAAAAATGAGAGGCTAAGATGGTAAGAGGGTAAGATGGAAGTCATCTGGCAAAAGCAGAGCTCACAAAAGGGCCAGCTGAGAAAGCTCTTGCTGCCTACAACTTCAACTGCACCCCTCAAAGCAGCAGCACACATGCTGCTCTCGGCACTTTCCTTCTCAGCTCTACGCACCATCCTAAGCCTTGCCTCTCCCACACTCAGGATCCAAAGACAACGGCACCAGGGACTGCTCACACACTAAAGGCACCAGGACAAAAGGCTCACCAGCTTGGCCTTTGCATTCCCGCTGACAGCTCCACAGCTTGAACCCAGAGAACTGCCTGCTGCCAACAGCCTTTCCAATCACTCTGAGCACCTCATGACAAGGAGTGTGGGGAATGAATCTCCAGCAGCCTCCTGCCCCAGGCTGTCCCCCGGGAGCAGCCCTGCTCCAGGCCGTGACTGCCACCTGCACAGCCAAAGGACCCAGAGCCGGTGTTACACACCACGGCTGTGCCTGGCACAGAGACACCAGTGGCCACACAAGTGGCCATGGCACTGTCCACACACAGTCCCTGCTGCTGCTCCCCCAGCCGCTGGCACCAACTCCCAGCCACCCACTCCTAAAGCCACGGGGCCCACTGGGACACTGCGGGGGCTCGTGGAAGCCAGCGGCCATTGTGACACAGCGGGGCTGCACAGAGCCCACGGTGCTTTGTGACCCGTGGCTCCCAGGAGAGCCTTTGTGATGCTGGGGAACTACAAGGAAGCCTGGCTCCTCTGTGACACCACCACAGAAGCTCAGGGGAGCCCTGGAGACCGTGCTGATGCTATTGAACCTGATGCAACCCTGCCTCCTCTGTGACACCACAGAACCTCTGGGAGCCCTGGAGACCGTGCTGATGCTATGGAACCTGATGCAACCCTGCCTCCACTGTGACACCACAGAAGCTCAGGGAGCCCTGGAGACTGTGGTGATGCTATGGAACCTGATGCAACCCTGCCTCCACTGTGACACCACAGAAGCTCAGGGAGCCCTGGAGACTGTGGTGATGCTATGGAACCTGATGCAACCCTGCCTCCACTGTGACACCACAGAAGCTCGGGGAGCTCTGCAGACCGTGGGGATGCTGGCGAAGCTGATGGAACCCTGGGCACCACAGTGACGCTATGGAACCTGGTGGAACCGAGGGGCCACAGTGACACTGTGGGGCCTTTTGGAAGCAACAGGACCCTGGTGGGAAGCCACGGGATGATTAATCCTGCACGAACCTGCTCCAGGTGGGCTCCTCTCTCCCGGCTTCCACAGGTGCTGCTAGGATCCCACTCCGGCACTGGCTTGGCACGGGCTCACGGCTTCCTTTGGCAATGGCTCTGCTCCAGGATGGCATGCTGCAGAGAATGCAGGTAGATTTTGTGCTCACTCCTGGCATGCAGCTGGACAATAAAGCCTGATCCAGCCCCCCCTCAGCATATGTCCGGCTCTGGCATTGGGGCGGGGCAACTTTGGGAGCAGCCCCAGCCCTGCTCCTGCTCCCGGCTGGGCACCCAGCTGCTGGGACACAGGTGTGTCCTGATGCCACCGTCTACTCCTTTGAGAAGGGGAGGACAGAGTGCATCAGGGAGTTTGGTGTGGCTTACATGCGGCAAGGAGAAGGTGCAGCCCCAAACTGGCTTTCACTTCTAGAACCTTTTGCTATTGCGGGAGCAGCTGCTGGAGCTTTTCAACCGAGCTGCAAGAGTGAAAAGTGTGATGGCATGTCTATCTGAGAAGGAAGGTTCGGTGCCGCAGCCTGTTGTGCACAATTTATATGCTGATAAGAGAAGGGGGTGCTTTTGCAACGTTTTCCTTCCTGACACTTCTGTCTCTGTGAGCTTTAGCTGCTTGGACTCAGGGATACCGAAGGTATGTGAAAGTGACTGGGATGCGAGAATCATGTTGCACAGGGAACAGGGAAGGTCAGCAAATGTTTCCTGTCCTGGCACATCTCTCAGTCTGAACTGCAGCTGCAGATGCTTCACTTCCGCCAAGGACTCTGCCACCTTGAGAGAAGGATGCGCTCTATGGAGTTGAGAAAGAAAGTGCGTCTCACTAGCTTCTTTCCTCTACTTCATAGACAGCAAAGGGGCTATGAAAGGCAGCACTGGCTTTTTGTTCTAGGACTTCTTCTTTACAAGCAGCTGCTGGATGTTTGGAAGGGGGTTTGGGATATGCAAAAATGAGAGGCTAAGATGGTAAGAGGGTAAGATGGAAGTCATCTGGCAAAAGCAGAGCTCACAAAAGGGCCAGCTGAGAAAGCTCTTGCTGCCTACAACTTCAACTGCACCCCTCAAAGCAGCAGCACACACGCTGCTCTCGGCACTTTCCTTCTCAGCTCTACGCACCATCCTAAGCCTTGCCTCTCCCACACTCAGGATCCAAAGACAACGGCACCAGGGACTGCTCACACACTAAAGGCACCAGGAAAAAAGGCTCACCAGCTTGGCCTTTGCATTCCCGCTGACAGCTCCACAGCTTGAACCCAGAGAACTGCCTGCTGCCAACAGCCTTTCCAATCACTCTGAGCACCTCATGACAAGGAGTGTGGGGAATGAATCTCCAGCAGCCTCCTGCCCCAGGCTGTCCCCCGGGAGCAGCCCTGCTCCAGGCCGTGACTGCCACCTGCACAGCCAAAGGACCCAGAGCCGGTGTTACACACCACGGCTGTGCCTGACACAGAGACACCAGTGGCCACACAAGTGGCCATGGCACTGTCCACACACAGTCCCTGCTGCTGCTCCCCCAGCCGCTGGCACCAACTCCCAGCCACCCACTCCTAAAGCCACGGGGCCCACTGGGACACTGCGGGGGCTCGTGGAAGCCAGCGGCCATTGTGACACAGCGGGGCTGCACAGAGCCCACGGTGCTTTGTGACCCGTGGCTCCCAGGAGAGCCTTTGTGATGCTGGGGAACTACAAGGAAGCCTGGCTCCTCTGTGACACCACCACAGAAGCTCAGGGGAGCCCTGGAGACCGTGCTGATGCTATTGAACCTGATGCAACCCTGCCTCCTCTGTGACACCACAGAAGCTCTTGGAACCCTGGAGACCGTGGTGATGCTATGGAACCTGATGCAACCCTGCCTCCACTGTGACACCACAGAACCTCTGGGAGCCCTGGAGACCGTGCTGATGCTATGGAACCTGATGCAACCCTGCCTCCACTGTGACACCACAGAAGCTCGGGGAGCTCTGCAGACCGTGGGGATGCTGGCGAAGCTGACGGAACCCTGGGCACCACAGTGACGCTATGGAACCTGGTGGAACCGAGGGGCCACAGTGACACTGTGGGGCCTTTTGGAAGCAACAGGACCCTGGTGGGAAGCCACGGGATGATTAATCCTGCACGAACCTGCTCCAGGTGGGCTCCTCTCTCCCGGCTTCCACAGGTGCTGCTAGGATCCCACTCCGGCACTGGCTTGGCACGGGCTCACGGCTTCCTTTGGCAATGGCTCTGCTCCAGGATGGCATGCTGCAGAGAATGCAGGTAGATTTTGTGCTCACTCCTGGCATGCAGCTGGACAATAAAGCCTGATCCAGCCCCCCCTCAGCATATGTCCGGCTCTGGCATTGGGGCGGGGCAACTTTGGGAGCAGCCCCAGCCCTGCTCCTGCTCCCGGCTGGGCACCCAGCTGCTGGGACACAGGTGTGTCCTGATGCCACCGTCTACTCCTTTGAGAAGGGGAGGACAGAGTGCATCAGGGAGTTTGGTGTGGCTTACATGCGGCAAGGAGAAGGTGCAGCCCCAAACTGGCTTTCACTTCTAGAACCTTTTGCTATTGCGGGAGCAGCTGCTGGAGCTTTTCAACCGAGCTGCAAGAGTGAAAAGTGTGATGGCATGTCTATCTGAGAAGGAAGGTTCGGTGCCGCAGCCTGTTGTGCACAATTTATATGCTGATAAGAGAAGGGGGTGCTTTTGGAACGTTTTCCTTCCTGACACTTCTGTCTCTGTGAGCTTTAGCTGCTTGGACTCAGGGATACCGAAGGTATGTGAAAGTGACTGGGATGCGAGAATCATGTTGCACAGGGAACAGGGAAGGTCAGCAAATGTTTCCTGTCCTGGCACATCTCTCAGTCTGAACTGCAGCTGCAGATGCTTCACTTCCGCCAAGGACTCTGCCACCTTGAGAGAAGGATGCGCTCTATGGAGTTGAGAAAGAAAGTGCGTCTCACTAGCTTCTTTCCTCTACTTCATAGACAGCAAAGGGGCTATGAAAGGCAGCACTGGCTTTTTGTTCTAGGACTTCTTCTTTACAAGCAGCTGCTGGATGTTTGGAAGGGGGTTTGGGATATGCAAAAATGAGAGGCTAAGATGGTAAGAGGGTAAGATGGAAGTCATCTGGCAAAAGCAGAGCTCACAAAAGGGCCAGCTGAGAAAGCTCTTGCTGCCTACAACTTCAACTGCACCCCTCAAAGCAGCAGCACACATGCTGCTCTCGGCACTTTCCTTCTCAGCTCTACGCACCATCCTAAGCCTTGCCTCTCCCACACTCAGGATCCAAAGACAACGGCACCAGGGACTGCTCACACACTAAAGGCACCAGGACAAAAGGCTCACCAGCTTGGCCTTTGCATTCCCGCTGACAGCTCCACAGCTTGAACCCAGAGAACTGCCTGCTGCCAACAGCCTTTCCAATCACTCTGAGCACCTCATGACAAGGAGTGTGGGGAATGAATCTCCAGCAGCCTCCTGCCCCAGGCTGTCCCCCGGGAGCAGCCCTGCTCCAGGCCGTGACTGCCACCTGCACAGCCAAAGGACCCAGAGCCGGTGTTACACACCACGGCTGTGCCTGGCACAGAGACACCAGTGGCCACACAAGTGGCCATGGCACTGTCCACACACAGTCCCTGCTGCTGCTCCCCCAGCCGCTGGCACCAACTCCCAGCCACCCACTCCTAAAGCCACGGGGCCCACTGGGACACTGCGGGGGCTCGTGGAAGCCAGCGGCCATTGTGACACAGCGGGGCTGCACAGAGCCCACGGTGCTTTGTGACCCGTGGCTCCCAGGAGAGCCTTTGTGATGCTGGGGAACTACAAGGAAGCCTGGCTCCTCTGTGACACCACCACAGAAGCTCAGGGGAGCCCTGGAGACCGTGCTGATGCTATTGAACCTGATGCAACCCTGCCTCCTCTGTGACACCACAGAACCTCTGGGAGCCCTGGAGACCGTGCTGATGCTATGGAACCTGATGCAACCCTGCCTCCACTGTGACACCACAGAAGCTCAGGGAGCCCTGGAGACTGTGGTGATGCTATGGAACCTGATGCAACCCTGCCTCCACTGTGACACCACAGAACCTCTGGGAGCCCTGGAGACCGTGCTGATGCTATGGAACCTGATGCAACCCTGCCTCCACTGTGACACCACAGAAGCTCGGGGAGCTCTGCAGACCGTGGGGATGCTGGCGAAGCTGATGGAACCCTGGGCACCACAGTGACGCTATGGAACCTGGTGGAACCGAGGGGCCACAGTGACACTGTGGGGCCTTTTGGAAGCAACAGGACCCTGGTGGGAAGCCACGGGATGATTAATCCTGCACGAACCTGCTCCAGGTGGGCTCCTCTCTCCCGGCTTCCACAGGTGCTGCTAGGATCCCACTCCGGCACTGGCTTGGCACGGGCTCACGGCTTCCTTTGGCAATGGCTCTGCTCCAGGATGGCATGCTGCAGAGAATGCAGGTAGATTTTGTGCTCACTCCTGGCATGCAGCTGGACAATAAAGCCTGATCCAGCCCCCCCTCAGCATATGTCCGGCTCTGGCATTGGGGCGGGGCAACTTTGGGAGCAGCCCCAGCCCTGCTCCTGCTCCCGGCTGGGCACCCAGCTGCTGGGACACAGGTGTGTCCTGATGCCACCGTCTACTCCTTCGAGAAGGGGAGGACAGAGTGCATCAGGGAGTTTGGTGTGGCTTACATGCGGCAAGGAGAAGGTGCAGCCCCAAACTGGCTTTCACTTCTAGAACCTTTTGCTATTGCGGGAGCAGCTGCTGGAGCTTTTCAACCGAGCTGCAAGAGTGAAAAGTGTGATGGCATGTCTATCTGAGAAGGAAGGTTCGGTGCCGCAGCCTGTTGTGCACAATTTATATGCTGATAAGAGAAGGGGGTGCTTTTGGAACGTTTTCCTTCCTGACACTTCTGTCTCTGTGAGCTTTAGCTGCTTGGACTCAGGGATACCGAAGGTATGTGAAAGTGACTGGGATGCGAGAATCATGTTGCACAGGGAACAGGGAAGGTCAGCAAATGTTTCCTGTCCTGGCACATCTCTCAGTCTGAACTGCAGCTGCAGATGCTTCACTTCCGCCAAGGACTCTGCCACCTTGAGAGAAGGATGCGCTCTATGGAGTTGAGAAAGAAAGTGCGTCTCACTAGCTTCTTTCCTCTACTTCATAGACAGCAAAGGGGCTATGAAAGGCAGCACTGGCTTTTTGTTCTAGGACTTCTTCTTTACAAGCAGCTGCTGGATGTTTGGAAGGGGGTTTGGGATATGCAAAAATGAGAGGCTAAGATGGTAAGAGGGTAAGATGGAAGTCATCTGGCAAAAGCAGAGCTCACAAAAGGGCCAGCTGAGAAAGCTCTTGCTGCCTACAACTTCAACTGCACCCCTCAAAGCAGCAGCACACACGCTGCTCTCGGCACTTTCCTTCTCAGCTCTACGCACCATCCTAAGCCTTGCCTCTCCCACACTCAGGATCCAAAGACAACGGCACCAGGGACTGCTCACACACTAAAGGCACCAGGAAAAAAGGCTCACCAGCTTGGCCTTTGCATTCCCGCTGACAGCTCCACAGCTTGAACCCAGAGAACTGCCTGCTGCCAACAGCCTTTCCAATCACTCTGAGCACCTCATGACAAGGAGTGTGGGGAATGAATCTCCAGCAGCCTCCTGCCCCAGGCTGTCCCCCGGGAGCAGCCCTGCTCCAGGCCGTGACTGCCACCTGCACAGCCAAAGGACCCAGAGCCGGTGTTACACACCACGGCTGTGCCTGACACAGAGACACCAGTGGCCACACAAGTGGCCATGGCACTGTCCACACACAGTCCCTGCTGCTGCTCCCCCAGCCGCTGGCACCAACTCCCAGCCACCCACTCCTAAAGCCACGGGGCCCACTGGGACACTGCGGGGGCTCGTGGAAGCCAGCGGCCATTGTGACACAGCGGGGCTGCACAGAGCCCACGGTGCTTTGTGACCCGTGGCTCCCAGGAGAGCCTTTGTGATGCTGGGGAACTACAAGGAAGCCTGGCTCCTCTGTGACACCACCACAGAAGCTCAGGGGAGCCCTGGAGACCGTGCTGATGCTATTGAACCTGATGCAACCCTGCCTCCTCTGTGACACCACAGAAGCTCTTGGAACCCTGGAGACCGTGGTGATGCTATGGAACCTGATGCAACCCTGCCTCCACTGTGACACCACAGAACCTCTGGGAGCCCTGGAGACCGTGCTGATGCTATGGAACCTGATGCAACCCTGCCTCCACTGTGACACCACAGAAGCTCGGGGAGCTCTGCAGACCGTGGGGATGCTGGCGAAGCTGACGGAACCCTGGGCACCACAGTGACGCTATGGAACCTGGTGGAACCGAGGGGCCACAGTGACACTGTGGGGCCTTTTGGAAGCAACAGGACCCTGGTGGGAAGCCACGGGATGATTAATCCTGCACGAACCTGCTCCAGGTGGGCTCCTCTCTCCCGGCTTCCACAGGTGCTGCTAGGATCCCACTCCGGCACTGGCTTGGCACGGGCTCACGGCTTCCTTTGGCAATGGCTCTGCTCCAGGATGGCATGCTGCAGAGAATGCAGGTAGATTTTGTGCTCACTCCTGGCATGCAGCTGGACAATAAAGCCTGATCCAGCCCCCCCTCAGCATATGTCCGGCTCTGGCATTGGGGCGGGGCAACTTTGGGAGCAGCCCCAGCCCTGCTCCTGCTCCCGGCTGGGCACCCAGCTGCTGGGACACAGGTGTGTCCTGATGCCACCGTCTACTCCTTTGAGAAGGGGAGGACAGAGTGCATCAGGGAGTTTGGTGTGGCTTACATGCGGCAAGGAGAAGGTGCAGCCCCAAACTGGCTTTCACTTCTAGAACCTTTTGCTATTGCGGGAGCAGCTGCTGGAGCTTTTCAACCGAGCTGCAAGAGTGAAAAGTGTGATGGCATGTCTATCTGAGAAGGAAGGTTCGGTGCCGCAGCCTGTTGTGCACAATTTATATGCTGATAAGAGAAGGGGGTGCTTTTGCAACGTTTTCCTTCCTGACACTTCTGTCTCTGTGAGCTTTAGCTGCTTGGACTCAGGGATACCGAAGGTATGTGAAAGTGACTGGGATGCGAGAATCATGTTGCACAGGGAACAGGGAAGGTCAGCAAATGTTTCCTGTCCTGGCACATCTCTCAGTCTGAACTGCAGCTGCAGATGCTTCACTTCCGCCAAGGACTCTGCCACCTTGAGAGAAGGATGCGCTCTATGGAGTTGAGAAAGAAAGTGCGTCTCACTAGCTTCTTTCCTCTACTTCATAGACAGCAAAGGGGCTATGAAAGGCAGCACTGGCTTTTTGTTCTAGGACTTCTTCTTTACAAGCAGCTGCTGGATGTTTGGAAGGGGGTTTGGGATATGCAAAAATGAGAGGCTAAGATGGTAAGAGGGTAAGATGGAAGTCATCTGGCAAAAGCAGAGCTCACAAAAGGGCCAGCTGAGAAAGCTCTTGCTGCCTACAACTTCAACTGCACCCCTCAAAGCAGCAGCACACACGCTGCTCTCGGCACTTTCCTTCTCAGCTCTACGCACCATCCTAAGCCTTGCCTCTCCCACACTCAGGATCCAAAGACAACGGCACCAGGGACTGCTCACACACTAAAGGCACCAGGACAAAAGGCTCACCAGCTTGGCCTTTGCATTCCCGCTGACAGCTCCACAGCTTGAACCCAGAGAACTGCCTGCTGCCAACAGCCTTTCCAATCACTCTGAGCACCTCATGACAAGGAGTGTGGGGAATGAATCTCCAGCAGCCTCCTGCCCCAGGCTGTCCCCCGGGAGCAGCCCTGCTCCAGGCCGTGACTGCCACCTGCACAGCCAAAGGACCCAGAGCCGGTGTTACACACCACGGCTGTGCCTGGCACAGAGACACCAGTGGCCACACAAGTGGCCATGGCACTGTCCACACACAGTCCCTGCTGCTGCTCCCCCAGCCGCTGGCACCAACTCCCAGCCACCCACTCCTAAAGCCACGGGGCCCACTGGGACACTGCGGGGGCTCGTGGAAGCCAGCGGCCATTGTGACACAGCGGGGCTGCACAGAGCCCACGGTGCTTTGTGACCCGTGGCTCCCAGGAGAGCCTTTGTGATGCTGGGGAACTACAAGGAAGCCTGGCTCCTCTGTGACACCACCACAGAAGCTCAGGGGAGCCCTGGAGACCGTGCTGATGCTATTGAACCTGATGCAACCCTGCCTCCTCTGTGACAACACAGAAGCTCTTGGAGCCCTGGAGACCGTGCTGATGCTATGGAACCTGATGCAACCCTGCCTCCTCTGTGACACCACAGAACCTCTGGGAGCCCTGGAGACCGTGCTGATGCTATGGAACCTGATGCAACCCTGCCTCCACTGTGACACCACAGAAGCTCAGGGAGCCCTGGAGACTGTGGTGATGCTATGGAACCTGATGCAACCCTGCCTCCACTGTGACACCACAGAACCTCTGGGAGCCCTGGAGACCGTGCTGATGCTATGGAACCTGATGCAACCCTGCCTCCACTGTGACACCACAGAAGCTCGGGGAGCTCTGCAGACCGTGGGGATGCTGGCGAAGCTGACGGAACCCTGGGCACCACAGTGACGCTATGGAACCTGGTGGAACCGAGGGGCCACAGTGACACTGTGGGGCCTTTTGGAAGCAACAGGACCCTGGTGGGAAGCCACGGGATGATTAATCCTGCACGAACCTGCTCCAGGTGGGCTCCTCTCTCCCGGCTTCCACAGGTGCTGCTAGGATCCCACTCCGGCACTGGCTTGGCACGGGCTCACGGCTTCCTTTGGCAATGGCTCTGCTCCAGGATGGCATGCTGCAGAGAATGCAGGTAGATTTTGTGCTCACTCCTGGCATGCAGCTGGACAATAAAGCCTGATCCAGCCCCCCCTCAGCATATGTCCGGCTCTGGCATTGGGGCGGGGCAACTTTGGGAGCAGCCCCAGCCCTGCTCCTGCTCCCGGCTGGGCACCCAGCTGCTGGGACACAGGTGTGTCCTGATGCCACCGTCTACTCCTTTGAGAAGGGGAGGACAGAGTGCATCAGGGAGTTTGGTGTGGCTTACATGCGGCAAGGAGAAGGTGCAGCCCCAAACTGGCTTTCACTTCTAGAACCTTTTGCTATTGCGGGAGCAGCTGCTGGAGCTTTTCAACCGAGCTGCAAGAGTGAAAAGTGTGATGGCATGTCTATCTGAGAAGGAAGGTTCGGTGCCGCAGCCTGTTGTGCACAATTTATATGCTGATAAGAGAAGGGGGTGCTTTTGGAACGTTTTCCTTCCTGACACTTCTGTCTCTGTGAGCTTTAGCTGCTTGGACTCAGGGATACCGAAGGTATGTGAAAGTGACTGGGATGCGAGAATCATGTTGCACAGGGAACAGGGAAGGTCAGCAAATGTTTCCTGTCCTGGCACATCTCTCAGTCTGAACTGCAGCTGCAGATGCTTCACTTCCGCCAAGGACTCTGCCACCTTGAGAGAAGGATGCGCTCTATGGAGTTGAGAAAGAAAGTGCGTCTCACTAGCTTCTTTCCTCTACTTCATAGACAGCAAAGGGGCTATGAAAGGCAGCACTGGCTTTTTGTTCTAGGACTTCTTCTTTACAAGCAGCTGCTGGATGTTTGGAAGGGGGTTTGGGATATGCAAAAATGAGAGGCTAAGATGGTAAGAGGGTAAGATGGAAGTCATCTGGCAAAAGCAGAGCTCACAAAAGGGCCAGCTGAGAAAGCTCTTGCTGCCTACAACTTCAACTGCACCCCTCAAAGCAGCAGCACACACGCTGCTCTCGGCACTTTCCTTCTCAGCTCTACGCACCATCCTAAGCCTTGCCTCTCCCACACTCAGGATCCAAAGACAACGGCACCAGGGACTGCTCACACACTAAAGGCACCAGGACAAAAGGCTCACCAGCTTGGCCTTTGCATTCCCGCTGACAGCTCCACAGCTTGAACCCAGAGAACTGCCTGCTGCCAACAGCCTTTCCAATCACTCTGAGCACCTCATGACAAGGAGTGTGGGGAATGAATCTCCAGCAGCCTCCTGCCCCAGGCTGTCCCCCGGGAGCAGCCCTGCTCCAGGCCGTGACTGCCACCTGCACAGCCAAAGGACCCAGAGCCGGTGTTACACACCACGGCTGTGCCTGGCACAGAGACACCAGTGGCCACACAAGTGGCCATGGCACTGTCCACACACAGTCCCTGCTGCTGCTCCCCCAGCCGCTGGCACCAACTCCCAGCCACCCACTCCTAAAGCCACGGGGCCCACTGGGACACTGCGGGGGCTCGTGGAAGCCAGCGGCCATTGTGACACAGCGGGGCTGCACAGAGCCCACGGTGCTTTGTGACCCGTGGCTCCCAGGAGAGCCTTTGTGATGCTGGGGAACTACAAGGAAGCCTGGCTCCTCTGTGACACCACCACAGAAGCTCAGGGGAGCCCTGGAGACCGTGCTGATGCTATTGAACCTGATGCAACCCTGCCTCCTCTGTGACAACACAGAAGCTCTTGGAGCCCTGGAGACCGTGCTGATGCTATGGAACCTGATGCAACCCTGCCTCCTCTGTGACACCACAGAACCTCTGGGAGCCCTGGAGACCGTGCTGATGCTATGGAACCTGATGCAACCCTGCCTCCACTGTGACACCACAGAAGCTCAGGGAGCCCTGGAGACTGTGGTGATGCTATGGAACCTGATGCAACCCTGCCTCCACTGTGACACCACAGAAGCTCTGGGAGCCCTGGAGACCGTGCTGATGCTATGGAACCTGATGCAACCCTGCCTCCACTGTGACACCACAGAAGCTCGGGGAGCTCTGCAGACCGTGGGGATGCTGGCGAAGCTGACGGAACCCTGGGCACCACAGTGACGCTATGGAACCTGGTGGAACCGAGGGGCCACAGTGACACTGTGGGGCCTTTTGGAAGCAACAGGACCCTGGTGGGAAGCCACGGGATGATTAATCCTGCACGAACCTGCTCCAGGTGGGCTCCTCTCTCCCGGCTTCCACAGGTGCTGCTAGGATCCCACTCCGGCACTGGCTTGGCACGGGCTCACGGCTTCCTTTGGCAATGGCTCTGCTCCAGGATGGCATGCTGCAGAGAATGCAGGTAGATTTTGTGCTCACTCCTGGCATGCAGCTGGACAATAAAGCCTGATCCAGCCCCCCCTCAGCATATGTCCGGCTCTGGCATTGGGGCGGGGCAACTTTGGGAGCAGCCCCAGCCCTGCTCCTGCTCCCGGCTGGGCACCCAGCTGCTGGGACACAGGTGTGTCCTGATGCCACCGTCTACTCCTTTGAGAAGGGGAGGACAGAGTGCATCAGGGAGTTTGGTGTGGCTTACATGCGGCAAGGAGAAGGTGCAGCCCCAAACTGGCTTTCACTTCTAGAACCTTTTGCTATTGCGGGAGCAGCTGCTGGAGCTTTTCAACCGAGCTGCAAGAGTGAAAAGTGTGATGGCATGTCTATCTGAGAAGGAAGGTTCGGTGCCGCAGCCTGTTGTGCACAATTTATATGCTGATAAGAGAAGGGGGTGCTTTTGCAACGTTTTCCTTCCTGACACTTCTGTCTCTGTGAGCTTTAGCTGCTTGGACTCAGGGATACCGAAGGTATGTGAAAGTGACTGGGATGCGAGAATCATGTTGCACAGGGAACAGGGAAGGTCAGCAAATGTTTCCTGTCCTGGCACATCTCTCAGTCTGAACTGCAGCTGCAGATGCTTCACTTCCGCCAAGGACTCTGCCACCTTGAGAGAAGGATGCGCTCTATGGAGTTGAGAAAGAAAGTGCGTCTCACTAGCTTCTTTCCTCTACTTCATAGACAGCAAAGGGGCTATGAAAGGCAGCACTGGCTTTTTGTTCTAGGACTTCTTCTTTACAAGCAGCTGCTGGATGTTTGGAAGGGGGTTTGGGATATGCAAAAATGAGAGGCTAAGATGGTAAGAGGGTAAGATGGAAGTCATCTGGCAAAAGCAGAGCTCACAAAAGGGCCAGCTGAGAAAGCTCTTGCTGCCTACAACTTCAACTGCACCCCTCAAAGCAGCAGCACACACGCTGCTCTCGGCACTTTCCTTCTCAGCTCTACGCACCATCCTAAGCCTTGCCTCTCCCACACTCAGGATCCAAAGACAACGGCACCAGGGACTGCTCACACACTAAAGGCACCAGGACAAAAGGCTCACCAGCTTGGCCTTTGCATTCCCGCTGACAGCTCCACAGCTTGAACCCAGAGAACTGCCTGCTGCCAACAGCCTTTCCAATCACTCTGAGCACCTCATGACAAGGAGTGTGGGGAATGAATCTCCAGCAGCCTCCTGCCCCAGGCTGTCCCCCGGGAGCAGCCCTGCTCCAGGCCGTGACTGCCACCTGCACAGCCAAAGGACCCAGAGCCGGTGTTACACACCACGGCTGTGCCTGGCACAGAGACACCAGTGGCCACACAAGTGGCCATGGCACTGTCCACACACAGTCCCTGCTGCTGCTCCCCCAGCCGCTGGCACCAACTCCCAGCCACCCACTCCTAAAGCCACGGGGCCCACTGGGACACTGCGGGGGCTCGTGGAAGCCAGCGGCCATTGTGACACAGCGGGGCTGCACAGAGCCCACGGTGCTTTGTGACCCGTGGCTCCCAGGAGAGCCTTTGTGATGCTGGGGAACTACAAGGAAGCCTGGCTCCTCTGTGACACCACCACAGAAGCTCAGGGGAGCCCTGGAGACCGTGCTGATGCTATTGAACCTGATGCAACCCTGCCTCCTCTGTGACACCACAGAACCTCTGGGAGCCCTGGAGACCGTGCTGATGCTATGGAACCTGATGCAACCCTGCCTCCACTGTGACACCACAGAAGCTCAGGGAGCCCTGGAGACTGTGGTGATGCTATGGAACCTGATGCAACCCTGCCTCCACTGTGACACCACAGAACCTCTGGGAGCCCTGGAGACCGTGCTGATGCTATGGAACCTGATGCAACCCTGCCTCCACTGTGACACCACAGAAGCTCGGGGAGCTCTGCAGACCGTGGGGATGCTGGCGAAGCTGACGGAACCCTGGGCACCACAGTGACGCTATGGAACCTGGTGGAACCGAGGGGCCACAGTGACACTGTGGGGCCTTTTGGAAGCAACAGGACCCTGGTGGGAAGCCACGGGATGATTAATCCTGCACGAACCTGCTCCAGGTGGGCTCCTCTCTCCCGGCTTCCACAGGTGCTGCTAGGATCCCACTCCGGCACTGGCTTGGCACGGGCTCACGGCTTCCTTTGGCAATGGCTCTGCTCCAGGATGGCATGCTGCAGAGAATGCAGGTAGATTTTGTGCTCACTCCTGGCATGCAGCTGGACAATAAAGCCTGATCCAGCCCCCCCTCAGCATATGTCCGGCTCTGGCATTGGGGCGGGGCAACTTTGGGAGCAGCCCCAGCCCTGCTCCTGCTCCCGGCTGGGCACCCAGCTGCTGGGACACAGGTGTGTCCTGATGCCACCGTCTACTCCTTTGAGAAGGGGAGGACAGAGTGCATCAGGGAGTTTGGTGTGGCTTACATGCGGCAAGGAGAAGGTGCAGCCCCAAACTGGCTTTCACTTCTAGAACCTTTTGCTATTGCGGGAGCAGCTGCTGGAGCTTTTCAACCGAGCTGCAAGAGTGAAAAGTGTGATGGCATGTCTATCTGAGAAGGAAGGTTCGGTGCCGCAGCCTGTTGTGCACAATTTATATGCTGATAAGAGAAGGGGGTGCTTTTGGAACGTTTTCCTTCCTGACACTTCTGTCTCTGTGAGCTTTAGCTGCTTGGACTCAGGGATACCGAAGGTATGTGAAAGTGACTGGGATGCGAGAATCATGTTGCACAGGGAACAGGGAAGGTCAGCAAATGTTTCCTGTCCTGGCACATCTCTCAGTCTGAACTGCAGCTGCAGATGCTTCACTTCCGCCAAGGACTCTGCCACCTTGAGAGAAGGATGCGCTCTATGGAGTTGAGAAAGAAAGTGCGTCTCACTAGCTTCTTTCCTCTACTTCATAGACAGCAAAGGGGCTATGAAAGGCAGCACTGGCTTTTTGTTCTAGGACTTCTTCTTTACAAGCAGCTGCTGGATGTTTGGAAGGGGGTTTGGGATATGCAAAAATGAGAGGCTAAGATGGTAAGAGGGTAAGATGGAAGTCATCTGGCAAAAGCAGAGCTCACAAAAGGGCCAGCTGAGAAAGCTCTTGCTGCCTACAACTTCAACTGCACCCCTCAAAGCAGCAGCACACACGCTGCTCTCGGCACTTTCCTTCTCAGCTCTACGCACCATCCTAAGCCTTGCCTCTCCCACACTCAGGATCCAAAGACAACGGCACCAGGGACTGCTCACACACTAAAGGCACCAGGACAAAAGGCTCACCAGCTTGGCCTTTGCATTCCCGCTGACAGCTCCACAGCTTGAACCCAGAGAACTGCCTGCTGCCAACAGCCTTTCCAATCACTCTGAGCACCTCATGACAAGGAGTGTGGGGAATGAATCTCCAGCAGCCTCCTGCCCCAGGCTGTCCCCCGGGAGCAGCCCTGCTCCAGGCCGTGACTGCCACCTGCACAGCCAAAGGACCCAGAGCCGGTGTTACACACCACGGCTGTGCCTGGCACAGAGACACCAGTGGCCACACAAGTGGCCATGGCACTGTCCACACACAGTCCCTGCTGCTGCTCCCCCAGCCGCTGGCACCAACTCCCAGCCACCCACTCCTAAAGCCACGGGGCCCACTGGGACACTGCGGGGGCTCGTGGAAGCCAGCGGCCATTGTGACACAGCGGGGCTGCACAGAGCCCACGGTGCTTTGTGACCCGTGGCTCCCAGGAGAGCCTTTGTGATGCTGGGGAACTACAAGGAAGCCTGGCTCCTCTGTGACACCACCACAGAAGCTCAGGGGAGCCCTGGAGACCGTGCTGATGCTATGGAACCTGATGCAACCCTGCCTCCTCTGTGACACCACAGAACCTCTGGGAGCCCTGGAGACCGTGCTGATGCTATGGAACCTGATGCAACCCTGCCTCCACTGTGACACCACAGAAGCTCAGGGAGCCCTGGAGACTGTGGTGATGCTATGGAACCTGATGCAACCCTGCCTCCACTGTGACACCACAGAACCTCTGGGAGCCCTGGAGACCGTGCTGATGCTATGGAACCTGATGCAACCCTGCCTCCACTGTGACACCACAGAAGCTCGGGAAGCTCTGCAGACCGTGGGGATGCTGGCGAAGCTGATGGAACCCTGGGCACCACAGTGACGCTATGGAACCTGGTGGAACCGAGGGGCCACAGTGACACTGTGGGGCCTTTTGGAAGCAACAGGACCCTGGTGGGAAGCCACGGGATGATTAATCCTGCACGAACCTGCTCCAGGTGGGCTCCTCTCTCCCGGCTTCCACAGGTGCTGCTAGGATCCCACTCCGGCACTGGCTTGGCACGGGCTCACGGCTTCCTTTGGCAATGGCTCTGCTCCAGGATGGCATGCTGCAGAGAATGCAGGTAGATTTTGTGCTCACTCCTGGCATGCAGCTGGACAATAAAGCCTGATCCAGCCCCCCCTCAGCATATGTCCGGCTCTGGCATTGGGGCGGGGCAACTTTGGGAGCAGCCCCAGCCCTGCTCCTGCTCCTGGCTGGGCACCCAGCTGCTGGGACACAGGTGTGTCCTGATGCCACCGTCTACTCCTTTGAGAAGGGGAGGACAGAGTGCATCAGGGAGTTTGGTGTGGCTTACATGCGGCAAGGAGAAGGTGCAGCCCCAAACTGGCTTTCACTTCTAGAACCTTTTGCTATTGCGGGAGCAGCTGCTGGAGCTTTTCAACCGAGCTGCAAGAGTGAAAAGTGTGATGGCATGTCTATCTGAGAAGGAAGGTTCGGTGCTGCAGCCTGTTGTGCACAATTTATATGCTGATAAGAGAAGGGGGTGCTTTTGGAACGTTTTCCTTCCTGACACTTCTGTCTCTGTGAGCTTTAGCTGCTTGGACTCAGGGATACCGAAGGTATGTGAAAGTGACTGGGATGCGAGAATCATGTTGCACAGGGAACAGGGAAGGTCAGCAAATGTTTCCTGTCCTGGCACATCTCTCAGTCTGAACTGCAGCTGCAGATGCTTCACTTCCGCCAAGGACTCTGCCACCTTGAGAGAAGGATGCGCTCTATGGAGTTGAGAAAGAAAGTGCGTCTCACTAGCTTCTTTCCTCTACTTCATAGACAGCAAAGGGGCTATGAAAGGCAGCACTGGCTTTTTGTTCTAGGACTTCTTCTTTACAAGCAGCTGCTGGATGTTTGGAAGGGGGTTTGGGATATGCAAAAATGAGAGGCTAAGATGGTAAGAGGGTAAGATGGAAGTCATCTGGCAAAAGCAGAGCTCACAAAAGGGCCAGCTGAGAAAGCTCTTGCTGCCTACAACTTCAACTGCACCCCTCAAAGCAGCAGCACACATGCTGCTCTCGGCACTTTCCTTCTCAGCTCTACGCACCATCCTAAGCCTTGCCTCTCCCACACTCAGGATCCAAAGACAACGGCACCAGGGACTGCTCACACACTAAAGGCACCAGGACAAAAGGCTCACCAGCTTGGCCTTTGCATTCCCGCTGACAGCTCCACAGCTTGAACCCAGAGAACTGCCTGCTGCCAACAGCCTTTCCAATCACTCTGAGCACCTCATGACAAGGAGTGTGGGGAATGAATCTCCAGCAGCCTCCTGCCCCAGGCTGTCCCCCGGGAGCAGCCCTGCTCCAGGCCGTGACTGCCACCTGCACAGCCAAAGGACCCAGAGCCGGTGTTACACACCACGGCTGTGCCTGGCACAGAGACACCAGTGGCCACACAAGTGGCCATGGCACTGTCCACACACAGTCCCTGCTGCTGCTCCCCCAGCCGCTGGCACCAACTCCCAGCCACCCACTCCTAAAGCCACGGGGCCCACTGGGACACTGCGGGGGCTCGTGGAAGCCAGCGGCCATTGTGACACAGCGGGGCTGCACAGAGCCCACGGTGCTTTGTGACCCGTGGCTCCCAGGAGAGCCTTTGTGATGCTGGGGAACTACAAGGAAGCCTGGCTCCTCTGTGACACCACCACAGAAGCTCAGGGGAGCCCTGGAGACCGTGCTGATGCTATTGAACCTGATGCAACCCTGCCTCCTCTGTGACACCACAGAACCTCTGGGAGCCCTGGAGACCGTGCTGATGCTATGGAACCTGATGCAACCCTGCCTCCACTGTGACACCACAGAAGCTCAGGGAGCCCTGGAGACTGTGGTGATGCTATGGAACCTGATGCAACCCTGCCTCCACTGTGACACCACAGAACCTCTGGGAGCCCTGGAGACCGTGCTGATGCTATGGAACCTGATGCAACCCTGCCTCCACTGTGACACCACAGAAGCTCGGGGAGCTCTGCAGACCGTGGGGATGCTGGCGAAGCTGATGGAACCCTGGGCACCACAGTGACGCTATGGAACCTGGTGGAACCGAGGGGCCACAGTGACACTGTGGGGCCTTTTGGAAGCAACAGGACCCTGGTGGGAAGCCACGGGATGATTAATCCTGCACGAACCTGCTCCAGGTGGGCTCCTCTCTCCCGGCTTCCACAGGTGCTGCTAGGATCCCACTCCGGCACTGGCTTGGCACGGGCTGACGGCTTCCTTTGGCAATGGCTCTGCTCCAGGATGGCATGCTGCAGAGAATGCAGGTAGATTTTGTGCTCACTCCTGGCATGCAGCTGGACAATAAAGCCTGATCCAGCCCCCCCTCAGCATATGTCCGGCTCTGGCATTGGGGCGGGGCAACTTTGGGAGCAGCCCCAGCCCTGCTCCTGCTCCCGGCTGGGCACCCAGCTGCTGGGACACAGGTGTGTCCTGATGCCACCGTCTACTCCTTTGAGAAGGGGAGGACAGAGTGCATCAGGGAGTTTGGTGTGGCTTACATGCGGCAAGGAGAAGGTGCAGCCCCAAACTGGCTTTCACTTCTAGAACCTTTTGCTATTGCGGGAGCAGCTGCTGGAGCTTTTCAACCGAGCTGCAAGAGTGAAAAGTGTGATGGCATGTCTATCTGAGAAGGAAGGTTCGGTGCCGCAGCCTGTTGTGCACAATTTATATGCTGATAAGAGAAGGGGGTGCTTTTGCAACGTTTTCCTTCCTGACACTTCTGTCTCTGTGAGCTTTAGCTGCTTGGACTCAGGGATACCGAAGGTATGTGAAAGTGACTGGGATGCGAGAATCATGTTGCACAGGGAACAGGGAAGGTCAGCAAATGTTTCCTGTCCTGGCACATCTCTCAGTCTGAACTGCAGCTGCAGATGCTTCACTTCCGCCAAGGACTCTGCCACCTTGAGAGAAGGATGCGCTCTATGGAGTTGAGAAAGAAAGTGCGTCTCACTAGCTTCTTTCCTCTACTTCATAGACAGCAAAGGGGCTATGAAAGGCAGCACTGGCTTTTTGTTCTAGGACTTCTTCTTTACAAGCAGCTGCTGGATGTTTGGAAGGGGGTTTGGGATATGCAAAAATGAGAGGCTAAGATGGTAAGAGGGTAAGATGGAAGTCATCTGGCAAAAGCAGAGCTCACAAAAGGGCCAGCTGAGAAAGCTCTTGCTGCCTACAACTTCAACTGCACCCCTCAAAGCAGCAGCACACACGCTGCTCTCGGCACTTTCCTTCTCAGCTCTACGCACCATCCTAAGCCTTGCCTCTCCCACACTCAGGATCCAAAGACAACGGCACCAGGGACTGCTCACACACTAAAGGCACCAGGACAAAAGGCTCACCAGCTTGGCCTTTGCATTCCCGCTGACAGCTCCACAGCTTGAACCCAGAGAACTGCCTGCTGCCAACAGCCTTTCCAATCACTCTGAGCACCTCATGACAAGGAGTGTGGGGAATGAATCTCCAGCAGCCTCCTGCCCCAGGCTGTCCCCCGGGAGCAGCCCTGCTCCAGGCCGTGACTGCCACCTGCACAGCCAAAGGACCCAGAGCCGGTGTTACACACCACGGCTGTGCCTGACACAGAGACACCAGTGGCCACACAAGTGGCCATGGCACTGTCCACACACAGTCCCTGCTGCTGCTCCCCCAGCCGCTGGCACCAACTCCCAGCCACCCACTCCTAAAGCCACGGGGCCCACTGGGACACTGCGGGGGCTCGTGGAAGCCAGCGGCCATTGTGACACAGCGGGGCTGCACAGAGCCCACGGTGCTTTGTGACCCGTGGCTCCCAGGAGAGCCTTTGTGATGCTGGGGAACTACAAGGAAGCCTGGCTCCTCTGTGACACCACCACAGAAGCTCAGGGGAGCCCTGGAGACCGTGCTGATGCTATTGAACCTGATGCAACCCTGCCTCCTCTGTGACACCACAGAACCTCTGGGAGCCCTGGAGACCGTGCTGATGCTATGGAACCTGATGCAACCCTGCCTCCACTGTGACACCACAGAAGCTCAGGGAGCCCTGGAGACTGTGGTGATGCTATGGAACCTGATGCAACCCTGCCTCCACTGTGACACCACAGAACCTCTGGGAGCCCTGGAGACCGTGCTGATGCTATGGAACCTGATGCAACCCTGCCTCCACTGTGACACCACAGAAGCTCGGGGAGCTCTGCAGACCGTGGGGATGCTGGCGAAGCTGATGGAACCCTGGGCACCACAGTGACGCTATGGAACCTGGTGGAACCGAGGGGCCACAGTGACACTGTGGGGCCTTTTGGAAGCAACAGGACCCTGGTGGGAAGCCACGGGATGATTAATCCTGCACGAACCTGCTCCAGGTGGGCTCCTCTCTCCCGGCTTCCACAGGTGCTGCTAGGATCCCACTCCGGCACTGGCTTGGCACGGGCTCACGGCTTCCTTTGGCAATGGCTCTGCTCCAGGATGGCATGCTGCAGAGAATGCAGGTAGATTTTGTGCTCACTCCTGGCATGCAGCTGGACAATAAAGCCTGATCCAGCCCCCCCTCAGCATATGTCCGGCTCTGGCATTGGGGCGGGGCAACTTTGGGAGCAGCCCCAGCCCTGCTCCTGCTCCCGGCTGGGCACCCAGCTGCTGGGACACAGGTGTGTCCTGATGCCACCGTCTACTCCTTTGAGAAGGGGAGGACAGAGTGCATCAGGGAGTTTGGTGTGGCTTACATGCGGCAAGGAGAAGGTGCAGCCCCAAACTGGCTTTCACTTCTAGAACCTTTTGCTATTGCGGGAGCAGCTGCTGGAGCTTTTCAACCGAGCTGCAAGAGTGAAAAGTGTGATGGCATGTCTATCTGAGAAGGAAGGTTCGGTGCCGCAGCCTGTTGTGCACAATTTATATGCTGATAAGAGAAGGGGGTGCTTTTGCAACGTTTTCCTTCCTGACACTTCTGTCTCTGTGAGCTTTAGCTGCTTGGACTCAGGGATACCGAAGGTATGTGAAAGTGACTGGGATGCGAGAATCATGTTGCACAGGGAACAGGGAAGGTCAGCAAATGTTTCCTGTCCTGGCACATCTCTCAGTCTGAACTGCAGCTGCAGATGCTTCACTTCCGCCAAGGACTCTGCCACCTTGAGAGAAGGATGCGCTCTATGGAGTTGAGAAAGAAAGTGCGTCTCACTAGCTTCTTTCCTCTACTTCATAGACAGCAAAGGGGCTATGAAAGGCAGCACTGGCTTTTTGTTCTAGGACTTCTTCTTTACAAGCAGCTGCTGGATGTTTGGAAGGGGGTTTGGGATATGCAAAAATGAGAGGCTAAGATGGTAAGAGGGTAAGATGGAAGTCATCTGGCAAAAGCAGAGCTCACAAAAGGGCCAGCTGAGAAAGCTCTTGCTGCCTACAACTTCAACTGCACCCCTCAAAGCAGCAGCACACACGCTGCTCTCGGCACTTTCCTTCTCAGCTCTACGCACCATCCTAAGCCTTGCCTCTCCCACACTCAGGATCCAAAGACAACGGCACCAGGGACTGCTCACACACTAAAGGCACCAGGAAAAAAGGCTCACCAGCTTGGCCTTTGCATTCCCGCTGACAGCTCCACAGCTTGAACCCAGAGAACTGCCTGCTGCCAACAGCCTTTCCAATCACTCTGAGCACCTCATGACAAGGAGTGTGGGGAATGAATCTCCAGCAGCCTCCTGCCCCAGGCTGTCCCCCGGGAGCAGCCCTGCTCCAGGCCGTGACTGCCACCTGCACAGCCAAAGGACCCAGAGCCGGTGTTACACACCACGGCTGTGCCTGACACAGAGACACCAGTGGCCACACAAGTGGCCATGGCACTGTCCACACACAGTCCCTGCTGCTGCTCCCCCAGCCGCTGGCACCAACTCCCAGCCACCCACTCCTAAAGCCACGGGGCCCACTGGGACACTGCGGGGGCTCGTGGAAGCCAGCGGCCATTGTGACACAGCGGGGCTGCACAGAGCCCACGGTGCTTTGTGACCCGTGGCTCCCAGGAGAGCCTTTGTGATGCTGGGGAACTACAAGGAAGCCTGGCTCCTCTGTGACACCACCACAGAAGCTCAGGGGAGCCCTGGAGACCGTGCTGATGCTATTGAACCTGATGCAACCCTGCCTCCTCTGTGACACCACAGAAGCTCTTGGAACCCTGGAGACCGTGGTGATGCTATGGAACCTGATGCAACCCTGCCTCCACTGTGACACCACAGAACCTCTGGGAGCCCTGGAGACCGTGCTGATGCTATGGAACCTGATGCAACCCTGCCTCCACTGTGACACCACAGAAGCTCGGGGAGCTCTGCAGACCGTGGGGATGCTGGCGAAGCTGACGGAACCCTGGGCACCACAGTGACGCTATGGAACCTGGTGGAACCGAGGGGCCACAGTGACACTGTGGGGCCTTTTGGAAGCAACAGGACCCTGGTGGGAAGCCACGGGATGATTAATCCTGCACGAACCTGCTCCAGGTGGGCTCCTCTCTCCCGGCTTCCACAGGTGCTGCTAGGATCCCACTCCGGCACTGGCTTGGCACGGGCTCACGGCTTCCTTTGGCAATGGCTCTGCTCCAGGATGGCATGCTGCAGAGAATGCAGGTAGATTTTGTGCTCACTCCTGGCATGCAGCTGGACAATAAAGCCTGATCCAGCCCCCCCTCAGCATATGTCCGGCTCTGGCATTGGGGCGGGGCAACTTTGGGAGCAGCCCCAGCCCTGCTCCTGCTCCCGGCTGGGCACCCAGCTGCTGGGACACAGGTGTGTCCTGATGCCACCGTCTACTCCTTTGAGAAGGGGAGGACAGAGTGCATCAGGGAGTTTGGTGTGGCTTACATGCGGCAAGGAGAAGGTGCAGCCCCAAACTGGCTTTCACTTCTAGAACCTTTTGCTATTGCGGGAGCAGCTGCTGGAGCTTTTCAACCGAGCTGCAAGAGTGAAAAGTGTGATGGCATGTCTATCTGAGAAGGAAGGTTCGGTGCCGCAGCCTGTTGTGCACAATTTATATGCTGATAAGAGAAGGGGGTGCTTTTGCAACGTTTTCCTTCCTGACACTTCTGTCTCTGTGAGCTTTAGCTGCTTGGACTCAGGGATACCGAAGGTATGTGAAAGTGACTGGGATGCGAGAATCATGTTGCACAGGGAACAGGGAAGGTCAGCAAATGTTTCCTGTCCTGGCACATCTCTCAGTCTGAACTGCAGCTGCAGATGCTTCACTTCCGCCAAGGACTCTGCCACCTTGAGAGAAGGATGCGCTCTATGGAGTTGAGAAAGAAAGTGCGTCTCACTAGCTTCTTTCCTCTACTTCATAGACAGCAAAGGGGCTATGAAAGGCAGCACTGGCTTTTTGTTCTAGGACTTCTTCTTTACAAGCAGCTGCTGGATGTTTGGAAGGGGGTTTGGGATATGCAAAAATGAGAGGCTAAGATGGTAAGAGGGTAAGATGGAAGTCATCTGGCAAAAGCAGAGCTCACAAAAGGGCCAGCTGAGAAAGCTCTTGCTGCCTACAACTTCAACTGCACCCCTCAAAGCAGCAGCACACACGCTGCTCTCGGCACTTTCCTTCTCAGCTCTACGCACCATCCTAAGCCTTGCCTCTCCCACACTCAGGATCCAAAGACAACGGCACCAGGGACTGCTCACACACTAAAGGCACCAGGACAAAAGGCTCACCAGCTTGGCCTTTGCATTCCCGCTGACAGCTCCACAGCTTGAACCCAGAGAACTGCCTGCTGCCAACAGCCTTTCCAATCACTCTGAGCACCTCATGACAAGGAGTGTGGGGAATGAATCTCCAGCAGCCTCCTGCCCCAGGCTGTCCCCCGGGAGCAGCCCTGCTCCAGGCCGTGACTGCCACCTGCACAGCCAAAGGACCCAGAGCCGGTGTTACACACCACGGCTGTGCCTGGCACAGAGACACCAGTGGCCACACAAGTGGCCATGGCACTGTCCACACACAGTCCCTGCTGCTGCTCCCCCAGCCGCTGGCACCAACTCCCAGCCACCCACTCCTAAAGCCACGGGGCCCACTGGGACACTGCGGGGGCTCGTGGAAGCCAGCGGCCATTGTGACACAGCGGGGCTGCACAGAGCCCACGGTGCTTTGTGACCCGTGGCTCCCAGGAGAGCCTTTGTGATGCTGGGGAACTACAAGGAAGCCTGGCTCCTCTGTGACACCACCACAGAAGCTCAGGGGAGCCCTGGAGACCGTGCTGATGCTATTGAACCTGATGCAACCCTGCCTCCTCTGTGACACCACAGAACCTCTGGGAGCCCTGGAGACCGTGCTGATGCTATGGAACCTGATGCAACCCTGCCTCCACTGTGACACCACAGAAGCTCAGGGAGCCCTGGAGACTGTGGTGATGCTATGGAACCTGATGCAACCCTGCCTCCACTGTGACACCACAGAACCTCTGGGAGCCCTGGAGACCGTGCTGATGCTATGGAACCTGATGCAACCCTGCCTCCACTGTGACACCACAGAAGCTCGGGGAGCTCTGCAGACCGTGGGGATGCTGGCGAAGCTGATGGAACCCTGGGCACCACAGTGACGCTATGGAACCTGGTGGAACCGAGGGGCCACAGTGACACTGTGGGGCCTTTTGGAAGCAACAGGACCCTGGTGGGAAGCCACGGGATGATTAATCCTGCACGAACCTGCTCCAGGTGGGCTCCTCTCTCCCGGCTTCCACAGGTGCTGCTAGGATCCCACTCCGGCACTGGCTTGGCACGGGCTCACGGCTTCCTTTGGCAATGGCTCTGCTCCAGGATGGCATGCTGCAGAGAATGCAGGTAGATTTTGTGCTCACTCCTGGCATGCAGCTGGACAATAAAGCCTGATCCAGCCCCCCCTCAGCATATGTCCGGCTCTGGCATTGGGGCGGGGCAACTTTGGGAGCAGCCCCAGCCCTGCTCCTGCTCCCGGCTGGGCACCCAGCTGCTGGGACACAGGTGTGTCCTGATGCCACCGTCTACTCCTTTGAGAAGGGGAGGACAGAGTGCATCAGGGAGTTTGGTGTGGCTTACATGCGGCAAGGAGAAGGTGCAGCCCCAAACTGGCTTTCACTTCTAGAACCTTTTGCTATTGCGGGAGCAGCTGCTGGAGCTTTTCAACCGAGCTGCAAGAGTGAAAAGTGTGATGGCATGTCTATCTGAGAAGGAAGGTTCGGTGCCGCAGCCTGTTGTGCACAATTTATATGCTGATAAGAGAAGGGGGTGCTTTTGGAACGTTTTCCTTCCTGACACTTCTGTCTCTGTGAGCTTTAGCTGCTTGGACTCAGGGATACCGAAGGTATGTGAAAGTGACTGGGATGCGAGAATCATGTTGCACAGGGAACAGGGAAGGTCAGCAAATGTTTCCTGTCCTGGCACATCTCTCAGTCTGAACTGCAGCTGCAGATGCTTCACTTCCGCCAAGGACTCTGCCACCTTGAGAGAAGGATGCGCTCTATGGAGTTGAGAAAGAAAGTGCGTCTCACTAGCTTCTTTCCTCTACTTCATAGACAGCAAAGGGGCTATGAAAGGCAGCACTGGCTTTTTGTTCTAGGACTTCTTCTTTACAAGCAGCTGCTGGATGTTTGGAAGGGGGTTTGGGATATGCAAAAATGAGAGGCTAAGATGGTAAGAGGGTAAGATGGAAGTCATCTGGCAAAAGCAGAGCTCACAAAAGGGCCAGCTGAGAAAGCTCTTGCTGCCTACAACTTCAACTGCACCCCTCAAAGCAGCAGCACACATGCTGCTCTCGGCACTTTCCTTCTCAGCTCTACGCACCATCCTAAGCCTTGCCTCTCCCACACTCAGGATCCAAAGACAACGGCACCAGGGACTGCTCACACACTAAAGGCACCAGGACAAAAGGCTCACCAGCTTGGCCTTTGCATTCCCGCTGACAGCTCCACAGCTTGAACCCAGAGAACTGCCTGCTGCCAACAGCCTTTCCAATCACTCTGAGCACCTCATGACAAGGAGTGTGGGGAATGAATCTCCAGCAGCCTCCTGCCCCAGGCTGTCCCCCGGGAGCAGCCCTGCTCCAGGCCGTGACTGCCACCTGCACAGCCAAAGGACCCAGAGCCGGTGTTACACACCACGGCTGTGCCTGGCACAGAGACACCAGTGGCCACACAAGTGGCCATGGCACTGTCCACACACAGTCCCTGCTGCTGCTCCCCCAGCCGCTGGCACCAACTCCCAGCCACCCACTCCTAAAGCCACGGGGCCCACTGGGACACTGCGGGGGCTCGTGGAAGCCAGCGGCCATTGTGACACAGCGGGGCTGCACAGAGCCCACGGTGCTTTGTGACCCGTGGCTCCCAGGAGAGCCTTTGTGATGCTGGGGAACTACAAGGAAGCCTGGCTCCTCTGTGACACCACCACAGAAGCTCAGGGGAGCCCTGGAGACCGTGCTGATGCTATTGAACCTGATGCAACCCTGCCTCCTCTGTGACACCACAGAACCTCTGGGAGCCCTGGAGACCGTGCTGATGCTATGGAACCTGATGCAACCCTGCCTCCACTGTGACACCACAGAAGCTCAGGGAGCCCTGGAGACTGTGGTGATGCTATGGAACCTGATGCAACCCTGCCTCCACTGTGACACCACAGAACCTCTGGGAGCCCTGGAGACCGTGCTGATGCTATGGAACCTGATGCAACCCTGCCTCCACTGTGACACCACAGAAGCTCGGGGAGCTCTGCAGACCGTGGGGATGCTGGCGAAGCTGATGGAACCCTGGGCACCACAGTGACGCTATGGAACCTGGTGGAACCGAGGGGCCACAGTGACACTGTGGGGCCTTTTGGAAGCAACAGGACCCTGGTGGGAAGCCACGGGATGATTAATCCTGCACGAACCTGCTCCAGGTGGGCTCCTCTCTCCCGGCTTCCACAGGTGCTGCTAGGATCCCACTCCGGCACTGGCTTGGCACGGGCTCACGGCTTCCTTTGGCAATGGCTCTGCTCCAGGATGGCATGCTGCAGAGAATGCAGGTAGATTTTGTGCTCACTCCTGGCATGCAGCTGGACAATAAAGCCTGATCCAGCCCCCCCTCAGCATATGTCCGGCTCTGGCATTGGGGCGGGGCAACTTTGGGAGCAGCCCCAGCCCTGCTCCTGCTCCCGGCTGGGCACCCAGCTGCTGGGACACAGGTGTGTCCTGATGCCACCGTCTACTCCTTTGAGAAGGGGAGGACAGAGTGCATCAGGGAGTTTGGTGTGGCTTACATGCGGCAAGGAGAAGGTGCAGCCCCAAACTGGCTTTCACTTCTAGAACCTTTTGCTATTGCGGGAGCAGCTGCTGGAGCTTTTCAACCGAGCTGCAAGAGTGAAAAGTGTGATGGCATGTCTATCTGAGAAGGAAGGTTCGGTGCCGCAGCCTGTTGTGCACAATTTATATGCTGATAAGAGAAGGGGGTGCTTTTGGAACGTTTTCCTTCCTGACACTTCTGTCTCTGTGAGCTTTAGCTGCTTGGACTCAGGGATACCGAAGGTATGTGAAAGTGACTGGGATGCGAGAATCATGTTGCACAGGGAACAGGGAAGGTCAGCAAATGTTTCCTGTCCTGGCACATCTCTCAGTCTGAACTGCAGCTGCAGATGCTTCACTTCCGCCAAGGACTCTGCCACCTTGAGAGAAGGATGCGCTCTATGGAGTTGAGAAAGAAAGTGCGTCTCACTAGCTTCTTTCCTCTACTTCATAGACAGCAAAGGGGCTATGAAAGGCAGCACTGGCTTTTTGTTCTAGGACTTCTTCTTTACAAGCAGCTGCTGGATGTTTGGAAGGGGGTTTGGGATATGCAAAAATGAGAGGCTAAGATGGTAAGAGGGTAAGATGGAAGTCATCTGGCAAAAGCAGAGCTCACAAAAGGGCCAGCTGAGAAAGCTCTTGCTGCCTACAACTTCAACTGCACCCCTCAAAGCAGCAGCACACATGCTGCTCTCGGCACTTTCCTTCTCAGCTCTACGCACCATCCTAAGCCTTGCCTCTCCCACACTCAGGATCCAAAGACAACGGCACCAGGGACTGCTCACACACTAAAGGCACCAGGACAAAAGGCTCACCAGCTTGGCCTTTGCATTCCCGCTGACAGCTCCACAGCTTGAACCCAGAGAACTGCCTGCTGCCAACAGCCTTTCCAATCACTCTGAGCACCTCATGACAAGGAGTGTGGGGAATGAATCTCCAGCAGCCTCCTGCCCCAGGCTGTCCCCCGGGAGCAGCCCTGCTCCAGGCCGTGACTGCCACCTGCACAGCCAAAGGACCCAGAGCCGGTGTTACACACCACGGCTGTGCCTGGCACAGAGACACCAGTGGCCACACAAGTGGCCATGGCACTGTCCACACACAGTCCCTGCTGCTGCTCCCCCAGCCGCTGGCACCAACTCCCAGCCACCCACTCCTAAAGCCACGGGGCCCACTGGGACACTGCGGGGGCTCGTGGAAGCCAGCGGCCATTGTGACACAGCGGGGCTGCACAGAGCCCACGGTGCTTTGTGACCCGTGGCTCCCAGGAGAGCCTTTGTGATGCTGGGGAACTACAAGGAAGCCTGGCTCCTCTGTGACACCACCACAGAAGCTCAGGGGAGCCCTGGAGACCGTGCTGATGCTATTGAACCTGATGCAACCCTGCCTCCTCTGTGACACCACAGAACCTCTGGGAGCCCTGGAGACCGTGCTGATGCTATGGAACCTGATGCAACCCTGCCTCCACTGTGACACCACAGAAGCTCAGGGAGCCCTGGAGACTGTGGTGATGCTATGGAACCTGATGCAACCCTGCCTCCACTGTGACACCACAGAACCTCTGGGAGCCCTGGAGACCGTGCTGATGCTATGGAACCTGATGCAACCCTGCCTCCACTGTGACACCACAGAAGCTCGGGGAGCTCTGCAGACCGTGGGGATGCTGGCGAAGCTGATGGAACCCTGGGCACCACAGTGACGCTATGGAACCTGGTGGAACCGAGGGGCCACAGTGACACTGTGGGGCCTTTTGGAAGCAACAGGACCCTGGTGGGAAGCCACGGGATGATTAATCCTGCACGAACCTGCTCCAGGTGGGCTCCTCTCTCCCGGCTTCCACAGGTGCTGCTAGGATCCCACTCCGGCACTGGCTTGGCACGGGCTCACGGCTTCCTTTGGCAATGGCTCTGCTCCAGGATGGCATGCTGCAGAGAATGCAGGTAGATTTTGTGCTCACTCCTGGCATGCAGCTGGACAATAAAGCCTGATCCAGCCCCCCCTCAGCATATGTCCGGCTCTGGCATTGGGGCGGGGCAACTTTGGGAGCAGCCCCAGCCCTGCTCCTGCTCCCGGCTGGGCACCCAGCTGCTGGGACACAGGTGTGTCCTGATGCCACCGTCTACTCCTTTGAGAAGGGGAGGACAGAGTGCATCAGGGAGTTTGGTGTGGCTTACATGCGGCAAGGAGAAGGTGCAGCCCCAAACTGGCTTTCACTTCTAGAACCTTTTGCTATTGCGGGAGCAGCTGCTGGAGCTTTTCAACCGAGCTGCAAGAGTGAAAAGTGTGATGGCATGTCTATCTGAGAAGGAAGGTTCGGTGCCGCAGCCTGTTGTGCACAATTTATATGCTGATAAGAGAAGGGGGTGCTTTTGGAACGTTTTCCTTCCTGACACTTCTGTCTCTGTGAGCTTTAGCTGCTTGGACTCAGGGATACCGAAGGTATGTGAAAGTGACTGGGATGCGAGAATCATGTTGCACAGGGAACAGGGAAGGTCAGCAAATGTTTCCTGTCCTGGCACATCTCTCAGTCTGAACTGCAGCTGCAGATGCTTCACTTCCGCCAAGGACTCTGCCACCTTGAGAGAAGGATGCGCTCTATGGAGTTGAGAAAGAAAGTGCGTCTCACTAGCTTCTTTCCTCTACTTCATAGACAGCAAAGGGGCTATGAAAGGCAGCACTGGCTTTTTGTTCTAGGACTTCTTCTTTACAAGCAGCTGCTGGATGTTTGGAAGGGGGTTTGGGATATGCAAAAATGAGAGGCTAAGATGGTAAGAGGGTAAGATGGAAGTCATCTGGCAAAAGCAGAGCTCACAAAAGGGCCAGCTGAGAAAGCTCTTGCTGCCTACAACTTCAACTGCACCCCTCAAAGCAGCAGCACACACGCTGCTCTCGGCACTTTCCTTCTCAGCTCTACGCACCATCCTAAGCCTTGCCTCTCCCACACTCAGGATCCAAAGACAACGGCACCAGGGACTGCTCACACACTAAAGGCACCAGGAAAAAAGGCTCACCAGCTTGGCCTTTGCATTCCCGCTGACAGCTCCACAGCTTGAACCCAGAGAACTGCCTGCTGCCAACAGCCTTTCCAATCACTCTGAGCACCTCATGACAAGGAGTGTGGGGAATGAATCTCCAGCAGCCTCCTGCCCCAGGCTGTCCCCCGGGAGCAGCCCTGCTCCAGGCCGTGACTGCCACCTGCACAGCCAAAGGACCCAGAGCCGGTGTTACACACCACGGCTGTGCCTGACACAGAGACACCAGTGGCCACACAAGTGGCCATGGCACTGTCCACACACAGTCCCTGCTGCTGCTCCCCCAGCCGCTGGCACCAACTCCCAGCCACCCACTCCTAAAGCCACGGGGCCCACTGGGACACTGCGGGGGCTCGTGGAAGCCAGCGGCCATTGTGACACAGCGGGGCTGCACAGAGCCCACGGTGCTTTGTGACCCGTGGCTCCCAGGAGAGCCTTTGTGATGCTGGGGAACTACAAGGAAGCCTGGCTCCTCTGTGACACCACCACAGAAGCTCAGGGGAGCCCTGGAGACCGTGCTGATGCTATTGAACCTGATGCAACCCTGCCTCCTCTGTGACACCACAGAACCTCTGGGAGCCCTGGAGACCGTGCTGATGCTATGGAACCTGATGCAACCCTGCCTCCACTGTGACACCACAGAAGCTCGGGGAGCTCTGCAGACCGTGGGGATGCTGGCGAAGCTGACGGAACCCTGGGCACCACAGTGACGCTATGGAACCTGGTGGAACCGAGGGGCCACAGTGACACTGTGGGGCCTTTTGGAAGCAACAGGACCCTGGTGGGAAGCCACGGGATGATTAATCCTGCACGAACCTGCTCCAGGTGGGCTCCTCTCTCCCGGCTTCCACAGGTGCTGCTAGGATCCCACTCCGGCACTGGCTTGGCACGGGCTCACGGCTTCCTTTGGCAATGGCTCTGCTCCAGGATGGCATGCTGCAGAGAATGCAGGTAGATTTTGTGCTCACTCCTGGCATGCAGCTGGACAATAAAGCCTGATCCAGCCCCCCCTCAGCATATGTCCGGCTCTGGCATTGGGGCGGGGCAACTTTGGGAGCAGCCCCAGCCCTGCTCCTGCTCCCGGCTGGGCACCCAGCTGCTGGGACACAGGTGTGTCCTGATGCCACCGTCTACTCCTTTGAGAAGGGGAGGACAGAGTGCATCAGGGAGTTTGGTGTGGCTTACATGCGGCAAGGAGAAGGTGCAGCCCCAAACTGGCTTTCACTTCTAGAACCTTTTGCTATTGCGGGAGCAGCTGCTGGAGCTTTTCAACCGAGCTGCAAGAGTGAAAAGTGTGATGGCATGTCTATCTGAGAAGGAAGGTTCGGTGCCGCAGCCTGTTGTGCACAATTTATATGCTGATAAGAGAAGGGGGTGCTTTTGCAACGTTTTCCTTCCTGACACTTCTGTCTCTGTGAGCTTTAGCTGCTTGGACTCAGGGATACCGAAGGTATGTGAAAGTGACTGGGATGCGAGAATCATGTTGCACAGGGAACAGGGAAGGTCAGCAAATGTTTCCTGTCCTGGCACATCTCTCAGTCTGAACTGCAGCTGCAGATGCTTCACTTCCGCCAAGGACTCTGCCACCTTGAGAGAAGGATGCGCTCTATGGAGTTGAGAAAGAAAGTGCGTCTCACTAGCTTCTTTCCTCTACTTCATAGACAGCAAAGGGGCTATGAAAGGCAGCACTGGCTTTTTGTTCTAGGACTTCTTCTTTACAAGCAGCTGCTGGATGTTTGGAAGGGGGTTTGGGATATGCAAAAATGAGAGGCTAAGATGGTAAGAGGGTAAGATGGAAGTCATCTGGCAAAAGCAGAGCTCACAAAAGGGCCAGCTGAGAAAGCTCTTGCTGCCTACAACTTCAACTGCACCCCTCAAAGCAGCAGCACACACGCTGCTCTCGGCACTTTCCTTCTCAGCTCTACGCACCATCCTAAGCCTTGCCTCTCCCACACTCAGGATCCAAAGACAACGGCACCAGGGACTGCTCACACACTAAAGGCACCAGGAAAAAAGGCTCACCAGCTTGGCCTTTGCATTCCCGCTGACAGCTCCACAGCTTGAACCCAGAGAACTGCCTGCTGCCAACAGCCTTTCCAATCACTCTGAGCACCTCATGACAAGGAGTGTGGGGAATGAATCTCCAGCAGCCTCCTGCCCCAGGCTGTCCCCCGGGAGCAGCCCTGCTCCAGGCCGTGACTGCCACCTGCACAGCCAAAGGACCCAGAGCCGGTGTTACACACCACGGCTGTGCCTGGCACAGAGACACCAGTGGCCACACAAGTGGCCATGGCACTGTCCACACACAGTCCCTGCTGCTGCTCCCCCAGCCGCTGGCACCAACTCCCAGCCACCCACTCCTAAAGCCACGGGGCCCACTGGGACACTGCGGGGGCTCGTGGAAGCCAGCGGCCATTGTGACACAGCGGGGCTGCACAGAGCCCACGGTGCTTTGTGACCCGTGGCTCCCAGGAGAGCCTTTGTGATGCTGGGGAACTACAAGGAAGCCTGGCTCCTCTGTGACACCACCACAGAAGCTCAGGGGAGCCCTGGAGACCGTGCTGATGCTATTGAACCTGATGCAACCCTGCCTCCTCTGTGACAACACAGAAGCTCTTGGAGCCCTGGAGACCGTGCTGATGCTATGGAACCTGATGCAACCCTGCCTCCTCTGTGACACCACAGAACCTCTGGGAGCCCTGGAGACCGTGCTGATGCTATGGAACCTGATGCAACCCTGCCTCCACTGTGACACCACAGAAGCTCAGGGAGCCCTGGAGACTGTGGTGATGCTATGGAACCTGATGCAACCCTGCCTCCACTGTGACACCACAGAACCTCTGGGAGCCCTGGAGACCGTGCTGATGCTATGGAACCTGATGCAACCCTGCCTCCACTGTGACACCACAGAAGCTCGGGGAGCTCTGCAGACCGTGGGGATGCTGGCGAAGCTGACGGAACCCTGGGCACCACAGTGACGCTATGGAACCTGGTGGAACCGAGGGGCCACAGTGACACTGTGGGGCCTTTTGGAAGCAACAGGACCCTGGTGGGAAGCCACGGGATGATTAATCCTGCACGAACCTGCTCCAGGTGGGCTCCTCTCTCCCGGCTTCCACAGGTGCTGCTAGGATCCCACTCCGGCACTGGCTTGGCACGGGCTCACGGCTTCCTTTGGCAATGGCTCTGCTCCAGGATGGCATGCTGCAGAGAATGCAGGTAGATTTTGTGCTCACTCCTGGCATGCAGCTGGACAATAAAGCCTGATCCAGCCCCCCCTCAGCATATGTCCGGCTCTGGCATTGGGGCGGGGCAACTTTGGGAGCAGCCCCAGCCCTGCTCCTGCTCCCGGCTGGGCACCCAGCTGCTGGGACACAGGTGTGTCCTGATGCCACCGTCTACTCCTTTGAGAAGGGGAGGACAGAGTGCATCAGGGAGTTTGGTGTGGCTTACATGCGGCAAGGAGAAGGTGCAGCCCCAAACTGGCTTTCACTTCTAGAACCTTTTGCTATTGCGGGAGCAGCTGCTGGAGCTTTTCAACCGAGCTGCAAGAGTGAAAAGTGTGATGGCATGTCTATCTGAGAAGGAAGGTTCGGTGCCGCAGCCTGTTGTGCACAATTTATATGCTGATAAGAGAAGGGGGTGCTTTTGGAACGTTTTCCTTCCTGACACTTCTGTCTCTGTGAGCTTTAGCTGCTTGGACTCAGGGATACCGAAGGTATGTGAAAGTGACTGGGATGCGAGAATCATGTTGCACAGGGAACAGGGAAGGTCAGCAAATGTTTCCTGTCCTGGCACATCTCTCAGTCTGAACTGCAGCTGCAGATGCTTCACTTCCGCCAAGGACTCTGCCACCTTGAGAGAAGGATGCGCTCTATGGAGTTGAGAAAGAAAGTGCGTCTCACTAGCTTCTTTCCTCTACTTCATAGACAGCAAAGGGGCTATGAAAGGCAGCACTGGCTTTTTGTTCTAGGACTTCTTCTTTACAAGCAGCTGCTGGATGTTTGGAAGGGGGTTTGGGATATGCAAAAATGAGAGGCTAAGATGGTAAGAGGGTAAGATGGAAGTCATCTGGCAAAAGCAGAGCTCACAAAAGGGCCAGCTGAGAAAGCTCTTGCTGCCTACAACTTCAACTGCACCCCTCAAAGCAGCAGCACACACGCTGCTCTCGGCACTTTCCTTCTCAGCTCTACGCACCATCCTAAGCCTTGCCTCTCCCACACTCAGGATCCAAAGACAACGGCACCAGGGACTGCTCACACACTAAAGGCACCAGGACAAAAGGCTCACCAGCTTGGCCTTTGCATTCCCGCTGACAGCTCCACAGCTTGAACCCAGAGAACTGCCTGCTGCCAACAGCCTTTCCAATCACTCTGAGCACCTCATGACAAGGAGTGTGGGGAATGAATCTCCAGCAGCCTCCTGCCCCAGGCTGTCCCCCGGGAGCAGCCCTGCTCCAGGCCGTGACTGCCACCTGCACAGCCAAAGGACCCAGAGCCGGTGTTACACACCACGGCTGTGCCTGGCACAGAGACACCAGTGGCCACACAAGTGGCCATGGCACTGTCCACACACAGTCCCTGCTGCTGCTCCCCCAGCCGCTGGCACCAACTCCCAGCCACCCACTCCTAAAGCCACGGGGCCCACTGGGACACTGCGGGGGCTCGTGGAAGCCAGCGGCCATTGTGACACAGCGGGGCTGCACAGAGCCCACGGTGCTTTGTGACCCGTGGCTCCCAGGAGAGCCTTTGTGATGCTGGGGAACTACAAGGAAGCCTGGCTCCTCTGTGACACCACCACAGAAGCTCAGGGGAGCCCTGGAGACCGTGCTGATGCTATTGAACCTGATGCAACCCTGCCTCCTCTGTGACAACACAGAAGCTCTTGGAGCCCTGGAGACCGTGCTGATGCTATGGAACCTGATGCAACCCTGCCTCCTCTGTGACACCACAGAACCTCTGGGAGCCCTGGAGACCGTGCTGATGCTATGGAACCTGATGCAACCCTGCCTCCACTGTGACACCACAGAAGCTCAGGGAGCCCTGGAGACTGTGGTGATGCTATGGAACCTGATGCAACCCTGCCTCCACTGTGACACCACAGAACCTCTGGGAGCCCTGGAGACCGTGCTGATGCTATGGAACCTGATGCAACCCTGCCTCCACTGTGACACCACAGAAGCTCGGGGAGCTCTGCAGACCGTGGGGATGCTGGCGAAGCTGACGGAACCCTGGGCACCACAGTGACGCTATGGAACCTGGTGGAACCGAGGGGCCACAGTGACACTGTGGGGCCTTTTGGAAGCAACAGGACCCTGGTGGGAAGCCACGGGATGATTAATCCTGCACGAACCTGCTCCAGGTGGGCTCCTCTCTCCCGGCTTCCACAGGTGCTGCTAGGATCCCACTCCGGCACTCGGCTTGGCACGGGCTCACGGCTTCCTTTGGCAATGGCTCTGCTCCAGGATGGCATGCTGCAGAGAATGCAGGTAGATTTTGTGCTCACTCCTGGCATGCAGCTGGACAATAAAGCCTGATCCAGCCCCCCCTCAGCATATGTCCGGCTCTGGCATTGGGGCGGGGCAACTTTGGGAGCAGCCCCAGCCCTGCTCCTGCTCCCGGCTGGGCACCCAGCTGCTGGGACACAGGTGTGTCCTGATGCCACCGTCTACTCCTTTGAGAAGGGGAGGACAGAGTGCATCAGGGAGTTTGGTGTGGCTTACATGCGGCAAGGAGAAGGTGCAGCCCC